>NC_064639.1:382476292-382779322 GCF_023864345.2 Schistocerca serialis cubense
GAAATCAAGGAAAAACTAAATCCGGATGTCCAGAGAAGGATAACCGTAGACTTTTCGATTACAAGTCTACTGTCTTACCACTGTTACCCATCTCTCGTACGATGGTCGGGCTAAAGAATGTTCAACACACTGTCTCCTCTACAATTTGGCTTAAACCTGAGGAAGAAGGACTTAGTTGATGTTTCTGGAGCACAGTAGTGAACAGTAGAAGTTCAGAGTGAAAAAAAACTGGAAGTGATTGAATCGTGGAGCTGCGTAGTAATGATAAAGAATGAAGTCGGTATGGAATCATTGACAGAAGAAGTTAGATTGTATTCTACAACTCTGGATTAGAAGGTAAAGCTACTGTATTAACACCATAGAGTACAATCTACAACTCATTGTACACCGCTTGGGGGTGAGAACGTGGTATGGATTTTAGCCACTAGCTGGTATAATCCCTCCCGCAGTTCCTTATTTTATCCTCATGTACCCACATTAAGTGGCGTCCACTGTTGAGCGCCCATAACACCATATCCATCCATCATCCATCCAAGTGGAGTCAGTAAAACCATTGCACAGGTTACTTCGAATAGCAATTCAATATTTATCCAACAGGGTGTGACGAGAACACCATGGTATTCTTCTTAGTCCGGTTAACTACCCTGAGGACTTCTGTTTCACTTTCGCAGGGTAGTAGTGATCCTTTACGAATTTAACAGCATGTCTATTGCGTCCTCCAACGTCTTATATAGGGCGATACGGGCCCCAAACAGTGTACTAGATTTTTATACGCCGTTTCGTAAATGGATCAACTAAACTTTCCTAAACTATTCCTGATATCTCTAAGTTAGGTCTTCATTTCATTTCATATCGCTTCACAATTTTTTCTCTAGGTATTCAAGTAATGTATTTTCTACTAATGCTGTAATACAATGCAATCTGATCATCGTCTCCTTTATGGCCATTACTTTAATAAAATCTTTTCTGTTTTCAAGCAGCATCAATCCGAATAGAACCCTCAATCTTTCGATGGCTATCCCCGCTATCGTCTTGCTGAACAAAAAGGAGCAGACGATCGCAGTTCGGTTTCTTCTCCCTTAATTATGAAATGTTTCTACCAGTGGAATAGATGAGTGAAAGTGAAAGAATCGTCAATATTAGTTGCAACTTAGTATGAAACCTTTAACTTAAAAAAAAATTGAAATCTTCGTCATAGAACACTTTTTATCATACGTAAAAACCAAAACGTGACGAGATATGCATTTTATGAAATAAACTGTTTCAAATTTCATAAGTAGCTGCAGAAGCAAATCGCAGTGACCGTATTAGTTGTAAAAAGAAAAAAATTATAGCACTGTTGCACTGTACAGGCCGTAAGTAATGTCAGAGTTTAGACTAGATAACAGCCACACAAGGAAATAACGCCCAGTCACCGAGAATGGAAATAGCTAATTCAGTTGTTACCGTTTAAGAAGATGGAGGATGAATGTTATCGAGAAGATTGACAGACGACACGTGTTCTGTAAATGTTAATACCCCGGTAATTTAGATGCAGATATCCGTTTTAATTTAGATGTAAATTCAGGTACAGATGTAATCTGTTTTTCACACGCGGAGAACAGCCAGCGAAGACGCTAAGTGGACGTTTCCAAAGTAATTGCGCTAATGCGACGATAATGACAGAATAAGAGTTGTCGGCCACATCCTGCCCCTGCCTGTTCCTCACTCCACGTCGCTGTGTGTCGCACGTGTGTTTCTTCGCTGTTCCTCTGTCCCGTGCCCGGTGTCGACGCTTTTGCAACCAGCTGATCGACAGCAGTGGAGCTGGCGGTGTGCGCTGTTTGACGGCGCGGGGCTCCGATCACTGACAGAGGAGGCGCCGACTCTCATTAAAAACGGTTAGAAAGTGAATTTATACTCGACAGCTTGTCGGGAGGCCCTGATCGGCGGCGGTAGCAGCCCGAAAAATGGCGAACCACCTGCCGTTAAACGCCGTATTAGCACTTGTCGCTACGAGGAGCCATTTCACAAGTTCATTTTAATTTCAGAAAAGTAGGGCAGCAGACAGGGCCTATTGCGTGTCTGGCGCGTGGACTGAATACAAACAGTGTTTTCCGGCGATGTTATGAAAAGAGAAAGTAACGTTTACTTGCACTGTGTACACACAGTAATGGGGCTACAAATGGTAACCGACATTCGGTTGGTGTGTAATTTTGAACAATTGCTAAGTTTCTTGTAAACCAGTTACATCCTTTCTGTCAGAAAACATACAGAGCTTATAGAGTATCAACTGTAGTATTTGTCTATTGAATAATTTTTGGGCATGGTGTATATGGAGCCGCAGCAGCTGATGTGAAAATCGCTTTTTACTTATATTTCAATTTATGTGAAATAGCTGTTTTCTAACTAACAGTTAAAAAGGAAAATTTCATGGGATATATTACACAATGAACACTGAAAATACATAAATAAGCACTGTAATAAAACTTACGTGCCCATAGAACAATATCTCAGTTGTGCGCTGGATTCGTGACTTTCTTTCAGAAAGATCAGAGTTCGTAGTAATTGATGGAAAGTCATCGAGTAAAAAAGACTTGATACACTATGTGATCAGAAGTATCCGAACACCCGGCTGAAAATGACTTACAAGTTTGTGACGCCCTCCATCGGTAGTGCTGGAATTAAATATGGTATTGGCCCACCCTTAGCCTTGATGACAGCTTCCACTCTCGCAGGCATACGTTCCGTCAGGTGCAGGAAGTTCTTTGGGGAATGGCAGCCCATTCTTCACGGACTGCTGCACTGAGGAGGGGTATCGATGTCGATCGGTGAGGCCTGGCACGAAGTCGGCGTTCCAAAACATCCCAAAGGTGTTCTATAGGATTCAGGCCAAGCATCTGTGCAGGCCAGTCCATTACTGGCACGTTATTGTCATGTAACCACTCCTGCCACAGGCCGTGCATTATGAACAGTTGCTCGATCGTGTTCAAAGATGGAGTCGCCATCCCCGAATTGCACTTCACCAGTGGGAAACAAGAAGGTGCTTAAAACATCAATATAGGCCTGTGCTGTGATAGTGCCACGCAAAACAACAAGGGCTAAAAAAAATACCTCCATGAAAAACACGACCACACCATAACACCACCACCTCCGAAATTGACTATTGGCATTACACACGCTGGCACAGGACGATCACCGGGCATTCGTCATACCTACACTCTACCATCGGATCGCCACATTGTGTACCGTGATTCGTCACTCCACACAACGTTTTTCCACTGTTCAATCGTCCAATGTTTACGCTCTTTACACCAAGTGAGGCGTCGTTTGGCATTTACCGGCGTGATGTGTGCTTATGAGCACCTTCTCTCCCATGAACACCATGTTTTCTCACCTCCCGCCTAACTGTAATTGTACTTGCAGTGGATCCTG
Organism: Schistocerca serialis cubense; assembly: GCF_023864345.2. NCBI lineage: Eukaryota > Metazoa > Arthropoda > Insecta > Orthoptera > Acrididae > Schistocerca > Schistocerca serialis. Next base: position 382,479,707 of record NC_064639.1, read on the forward strand.
ATGCAGTTTGGAACTCCTGTGTGATGATCTAGATAGATATCTGCCTACTACGCGTTAGACCCTCTTCAACTGTTGGCGGTCTCTGTCAGTCAACAGACAAGGTCGGCCGATGCGGTTTTAGGCTGCATGTGGCCTTTCACGTTTCCACTTCACTATCACATCGGAAACTGTGGACCTAGGGATGTTTACATACGTATGACACAAGTGACACCCAATCACCTGACCACGTTCGAAGTTCGTGAGTTCCGCGGAACGCCTCATTCTGCTCTCTCACGATGTCGAATGACTACTGAGGCCGCTGATATGGAGTACCTGGCAGTAGTAGGTGGCAGCACAATGCACCTAATATGAAAAACGTATGTTTGTGGGTGTGACCGGAAACTTTTGATCATATAGTGTATCTGGCGTTCCCCAAGGAAGAGTTACAGACGCTATGCTGTTCCTAATCTATATGAATGACTAAGGAGACGATCTGAGCGACCCTCTGGGATTTCTTGTAATCATCAGAAGATTAAAACCAATTACAAAATAGTTTAGACAAGATAGTCTATCCGTATGGGGCAAAAAGTGGCAATTGACACTAAATAACAAAAAAGTGTGAGGACATCCACGTGAGTACTAAATGAATCTGTTAAATTTCGGTTACATGTCAGATAGCACGAATCTAAAGGCTGTCAGTTCAACTAAATACCAAGGATTACAATTACGAACAATTTAAATTTGAACGCTCACACAGTTCTGCAGGTAACGCGAACCAAAGACTGTTTTATCGGCGGAACTCTTAGAACAGGACTGCTAAAGAGACTGTCTACCCTACGATTGTATCTTCTCTTCTGGATTATTGCTGCGCGGTATGGTATACTTACCAGTTATGATTGACAGAGGACATACAAATAGTTCAAAGAAGGGCAACTTGTTTTTTATTATCGCGAAATAGGGGAGAGAATGTCATAGATATGATACGCGAGATGCTGTGGCAATCATTAAAACAAAGGATACTTTCGTTGTAAAGAGATATTTTCACGAAATACTAATCACCAACTTTCCCCTTCGAATGAGGAAATGTTTTGATGGCTCCAAGTTACGAAAGAGTACTGAAAAGTAACGCCTCCGAACTTTTTATGTGAATTTGATAAAGCTTTTTAAATAAAATAAACGTTATTAACAGTCTACACTTTTATTTTTCAAGTCTACATTTTTATTCCTCAACACAGTCACCGTGGCGACGAATCTATTTCCCTCAACGAGAGAGCAGTGTATTCATAACGTCACGTAGAATCGTTCGTTGATGGGGCCACAACTGATCTGTGCTTGAACAGTTTCATACTATCAAACTGAAATCTTCGAAGATGTTCTGTAAGTTTTGTAAACACATGAAAATCGAATGGCACAAAGTCGTGATTTTATGGAGGATGGTCCATGACAGTAATGCCAAGGCGTCGGATTGGTGCAAATGTCGCTGCGTTCATCTGTCGCCTAGCATTGTCATGATAAAGCAGAAGGTGCTCGGTGTGTAGAGGAACTCTTCGAATTCGAAACTTGGATACAGCAAGCTGTTTATCACTAACTGACATAGCTACATTACACACCGCCATATTACAAGCTACAGTTCGGAGCCCTCTAGCAGCAGAGGGCAGGTACGTGGATATGAAGGCTACAGATGTATAATGTTACTAGCGTCTGTTTTGTTTAAAACGCTTTAAGAGTTTTCGCTTACAAGATTTGCAGGCATTACTTTTCAACACGCTCTCGCACATAGGCAGATATCAGAACTTGCACGAGAAGACAGAAGTGCTCTCATTTCACGGCATAATGAGACTAAAAGAAGGGATCAGTTGGTAGGACCCATCTGGGGCATCAAGAAATTGTCAATTTGGTAATCGAAGGGAGTGTGGGGGAGGGGGGGAACGAAGGGGGGGGGGGGGAAGGAACTATGAAGGGAGACAAAGATTTGAATACAGTACGCAGCTTCAAATGGATTTAAGTTGCAATGGTTATTCGAAGCTGAAGAGGCTTGCACAGTGTAGAACAGCATGGAGAACTATATCAAACCAGAATTCGGACTGAAAACCGACAACAGTAGTACAACACAGACAAGACGCATATTCGATCACTAAGTGCCGTGAAAAAGAATGAGTGTTGTAGACGAGATGCTACAGAAGCATAGATTCGTTTGAAAACAAAAGTAGTTACTCAAACTTTTGTCGCCACAGTGCGCATGCTATTTATGTCACTTCATATTCGTACTCGTTTTTTCTTCTGCTCCCACAGGTACTGACAGAAATCTCCACCCGACACATTAGAGAAACTCGACCGTCATACAGCAATCCGAAGTCACTAAACACACAGAATTTTGCTCGAACTTTGGTAGCATATCAAACCAGATTTTGGAAACCAAGGTTAGTGTAGTAACTGTCTCTGTCCTGACGAAATCTCTAACATTTTTCGTGGTCTCTGTTTGTTCTAAGTCGTGTCTCCCTACCACTTTCGCGCAACGACGCTCTGAACGTGTTTTTTAGAGAACTGACTAGTTTGAACCTGGGACCTGTTGCTGGTAAGGAGACGCCAGACCACACATGACATGTAGAGTTCGGAAAATATAACCAAATACTTAATGATTTCAGCGTCAGCTCCACTGCACTCCCTGTAAAAGAATCTTAATACTAACTAAATTTAGTGCAAGGGGTTCAAGGCTTTCCTATTTGTAGTTAGCTGGTAAAATAACGTCGAAAAAGCAGTTAAGTTTACCACTGGAAATTTTATTCTACTCACAAAACATTGTTTATAAATTGCACTATTGATAAAAGGAAATGTTTTAATACAGGATGATAAAAACACACCGCGTTCAAAAAAAATTTGAACGAATATTCCCTGAATGGGTATCCAAGTTCTACAATGGATCGAAGGATGACCTATGCCATATCACATCTATAATCTAGGTTTAAATTAAGTTTCACAAAAGAGAAAACTATCAAAATGCTCTACAGTGACCCTCAATTATCTTTAATTACTTATCTAACTTGTCATAAATTACAGTGGCTGATGTGGCTTCTCAATAATTATATAACAGAGAAATCATCGCGTTTCAGATTTTAACTTACGTAGCAAATGTGAATACCATAAACTTTAATTGGCGATTGACACTAGTATTACGCAAAAAGGGGATGTAACAGATGAGACTTCTGCAGTTCTGAGTGAAGCCTTATGCGCTCAAAAATGCGGCATCACGTGCGTTCATTACCTTGTCGGTGTTCGTCAGGGGGCGGCGGACAGCACAGCTCTGCTCACCTCGCCGTCTCGGAAGCAACTCTCCTAACTTCTCCTTACTGCAATTTACCGAAGTTGGTTTAAAAAAACTACCTGGCTGTGTTTTCATCTGACCAATCAGGGCCTCAGTGTTAACCTTAAGCTCTGCCTACAAAAATTCTGTCTATCCAATGAGAAACGTTATACTTTTCGTGGTGGGGCAATGTTTTTAAAGTTTGCAACGTAACAGAGACGCGAAAAAGTCTCACGCTCAAACCCCTTTTAGTGTTATCGTAATATCTATACTGTTCTTCTGGAGGGCTCTATCTTTTAACATGGGCTGGGGGGTGGTCCTGACGTAACAGAGACCCGAAAAAGTCTCACGCTGAACTTGCGGATTGTGTGGCCCTTTTTGTGTTATCGTAAGATCTATACTGTTCTTCTGGAGGGCTCTAGCTTTTAACATGGGCTGAGGGGTGGTCCTGTCGGTTAGCTGACGACGTGGGTGTCCGTCCCTTATCGTAGGGCCTTCTAGCTTAACATGGTTCTGCTCTTGGATTCTGTTCTCGTTTCTCCCCTCAGAACTGCGCCTGTCTCACGGTGGGAAGGTATGACATGCATTTAGGCATTCTTGTTAGTCTGTGGTATTCGATTTGCTCACTCGTTACTCGTATCACTTTGGTTAATTTAATGTCACAATTTATTCGGTGCTATGTGACACACTACTGGATTTGTTTATCATGTCAGGGTTTTCATGGAAGGTGTTGGATTTGCCTGACACCTTACAAATCTAGAAACTATCCAAGACGTCTCGTTGATTGAACGCTCACTATCGATGGTGATTAATTAATTGGTTTTTTCGTCGGTACCGCCTGTCCTCTTTCTTCCTTTCCTTTCACACTCTACCGTAATAATACAAACGCGACTCCACATACCACAAGAACCCGTAAATTATTCGTAAGTGCCATTCACACGGTAAAGACACAGATCTGACACCGACTCACGCACCCACACAAATATATTCAAGAGAAAGAGCTTCACATATCGAGTAAGTCAATAACGCGTTGTTGGATATCCTGAGAGATATGGTGCCAAATTCTAATTGGCGCGTTAGATCGTCAACATCCGGAGATGGCTGGAGGGGCCACGCCTGTAATGCCCCAAACATTCTCAACTGCGGAGAGATCCGGAGGCCTTGAGGGCCAATGTAGGTTTGACAACCAATAGAAGCAGAACAAACTCTCCCCGAATGCGGTCGGGCATTATCTAGCTGAATGTAGCCAATGAAGGACAAAACAGTATCTTCGACGTACCGCTGTGCAGCAAGGGTGCCGCGGATAAAAACCAAAGGCGTCCCACTAATAAAGTGAAGTGGCAACCCAGATCATCACTCCTGGTTGTTGGTCCGTATAGCGGGTCAGAACAGGCTGGTAACCTAAATCTGTCTGAGGAGTCTCCAGGCATGTCTCCGCTGGTCATCGAGGCTCCATTGGAAGCGGCACTCATCACCGAAGACAACTGTACTTAGTAATTGAGATTCCAGGCCGAAGATGTTTCTGTTGCTTGTCTTCGCCGTTGTCAAACCGTGCCTTGGATAGCGAGGCCGCAGGATCTCTCTATATTTGATAAAGTTTGGAGTATTACGGTCAGGGTCCTCCAACCTGCTCGGGATTTTAAGGATCTAACCAGCCTATTGGACACAATTTTGCATGACATCCCTCAGAAGTACATCCAACAACTCTATCAATCAATGCCAAAGGGAATTTCTCAAGAAAAAATCATAATTTTTTTTTCAAATTGTAATTATTTGTACGTTTGTACCTAATAATTCCTTTGTGGCACGTCTTACATACAGATGTATATAAAGGGTGGTCCATCGATGGTGACCGGGCCAAATATCTCACAAAATAAGCATCAAACGAAAAAACTACGAAGAACGAAACTCGTCTAGCTTGAAGGGGGAAACGAGATGGGGCTATGGTTGGCACAATTGATGGCGTTGCCATAGGTCAAACTGGTATCAACTGCGTTTTTTTTTAAAATAGGAACCCACATTTTTATTACATATTCGTGTAGTGCGTAAAGAAGTTTGAATGTTTTAGCTGGACCACTTTTTTCGATTTGTGATAGATGGCGCTGTAATAGTCACAAACGTATAAGTACGTGGTATCACGTAAAATTCCGCCAATGTGGGCGGTATTTGCTTCGTTATACATTGCCCGTGTTAAAACGGACCGTTTACCAATTGCGGAAAAGGTCGATATCGCGTTGATGCATGGCTATTGTGATCAAAATGCCCAACGGGCGTGTGCTATGTATGCTGCTTGGTATCCTGGACGACATCATCGAAGTGCCCGGATACTTACGTTATTTAAGGAAACAGGAAGTGTTCAACCACGACCTGCAACAAAAGACGGTGCTCAAGTAGGTGTTTTAGCTGTTGTCGCGGCTAATCCGCACATCAGTAGCAGACAAACTGCGCGAGAATCGGGAAACTCAAAAACGTCGGTGTTGAGAATGCTACATCAACATCGATTGCACCCGTACCATATTTCCATGCACCAGGAATTGCGTGGCGACGACTTTGAACGTCGTGTACAGTTCTGCCACTGGGCACAAGAGAAATTACGGGACGATGACAGATTTTTTGCACGCATTCTATTTAGCGACGAAGCGTCATTCACCTACGGCGGTAACGTAAACCGGCATAACATACACTACTGGCCAACGGAAAATTCACGATGGCTGCGACAAGTGGAACATCAGCGACCTTGGCGGGTTAATGTATGGTGCGGCATTATGGGAGGAAGGATAGTTGGTCCCCATTTTATCGATGGCAATCTGAATGGTGCAATGTACGCTGATTTCCTACGTAATGTTCTACCGATGTTACTACAAGATGTCTCACTACATGACAGAATGGCGATGTGCTTCCAACACGATGGATGTCCGGCACATAGCTCGCATATGGTGCCGGCCGCGGTGGCCGAGGGGTTCTAGGCGCTTCAGTCCGGAACCGCGCGACTGCTACGGTCGCAGGTTCGAATTCAGCCTCGGCCATGGATGTGTGTAATGCCCTTAGGTTAGTTAGGTTTAAGTAGTTCGAAGTTCTAGGGGACTGATGACCTCAGGTGTTAAGTCCCATAACGCTGCGGTTGAAGTGGTATTGAATAGCATATTTCATGACAGGTGGATTGGACGTCGAAGCACCATACCATGGCCCGCACGTTCACCGGATCTGACGTCCCCGGGTTTCTTTCTGTGGGGAAAGTTGAAAGGTATTTGCTACCGTGATCCACCGACAACGCCTGACAACATGCGAACATTACGGAAGGCGAAGTACTCGCTGTTAAGAGGAATGTCGTTACACATATTGCCAAATGCACTGAGCTGGATGGACATCATTTTGAGCATTTATTGCATTAATGTGGTATTTACAGGTAATCACGCTGTACCAGCATGCGTTCTCAGAAATGATAAATTCGTAAGGTACATGTATCACACTGTGCCGGCCGGAGTGGCCGTGCGGTTCTGGGCGCTACAGTCTGGAGTCGAGCGACCGCAACGGTCGCAGGTTCGAATCCTGCCTCGGGCATGGATGTGTGTGATGTCCTTAGGTTAGTTAGGTTTAATTAGTTCTAAGTTCTAGGCGACTGATGACCTTAGAAGTTAAGTCGCATAGTGCTCAGACCCACTTGTATCACACTGGAACAACCGAAATAAAATGTTCAAACGTACCTACGTTCTGTATTTTTAATTTAAAAAACCTACCTGTTACCAGCTATTCGTCTAAAATTGTGAGCCATATGTTGGTGACTATTACAGCGCCATCTATCACAAAGCGAAAAAGTGGTCCAACTAAAACATTCATATTTCTGCACGTACTACACGAACATGTAATAAAAAATGTGGGTTCCTATTTTAAAAAAACGCAGTTCATATCCGTCTGACCTATTTCAGCGCCATCTAGCGGGCCAACCATAGCGCCATCTGGTTTCCCCCTTCAATCTAGACAAGTTTCATTCTTTGTAGTTTTTTCGTTTGACGCTTATTTCGTGAGATATTTGGCCCGGCACGATTAGTGGACCACCCTGTGTATATATATATGGTGTATCTGAAATGGATAAATGAATGTAGCAAATTATAGGGCTGGTAGAGTGCGTCACAACAAGCATATTCCACATAGAAACCCATGTCCGCGTCCCACAGCGTACGGCGCTAGGCGCCGTTGAACAACGCCGCGCGCCGCCAAGAGGGTAGACACACAACATGCCATTCGAGTCGTCGTGGTAGCATGTCTTCACGGCAACGTTTTAAGCGTATTTGTGGTATCAAGGTAAATGAGAAGTCCGAGTGAAGTTTTATAACCTTTACTTGAAAACAGTTACAAAATCTGCGCGAAATTACGCTCTCTTGCTTGAATGTACGCCGTGCAACGACGATAAACTTTCTGTCACACATTTTGAAACATTCCTGGCAAAGTGGAAATTACATCGGAGGCTGCTATTTTGCACGCTACCAGCTTTTCATCACTCTTAGTGGATGTTTCGTAGGCCACAGGTTTCAGATGGCCCCAGAAGAATAAATCATGAGCGACATGTCGGGGGACCGCGCAGGCCATGCCACCAGCCCACCAAAGGTTTCATCCAAGTGCATTCGCACTGCATGTGTGAAGTGCGCAGGTGCACCATCGTGTTGCTACCACATTCGCTATGGCACGTTGAGCGGAACATGTTCCAACAACTTTGGCAGAGTTTCTCGTAAAAGGATTAAGTGTCTGTTGGCTTTAAGCCGCCGGGGCGAACATGTACGGACCGACCAGATTATCGCCTACCCAGCCGACCTAAATGTTGACAGCGAAGCTATCTTGGTGACCACGATCAGAAGTGGACTACCGATTTTCCAGTACCTACATATGTTGATTGTGGCTGTTGAACATATCCTCTCGTGTGAGGGGTGCCTCATTCATAAAAAGTACACAGTTAGGAAAGACTGATCGTATGGCACACTTTTGCAAAATCCACTGAAAAAATTCAGATAGACGTGGAAAATCGTGAAGATGATGTACACCCCTACCACCATGACACATACACCAAATTGTAGAATGGCTAACACCCTTTTCCCGTGCAACACGCTGCGAGCTTGTTGAGGGTATGTTTTCCAGCAGTGCCAACGCTGCCTCTTCAAGCCGTGGTGTACGCTTGCGCTTTGACGACCGCGTCCGTCAGGACTTCGCACTTGTAACACAAGAGGAGTAGAACGGGTTTGGAAGTAGGCCTTAAATGCACATATGCTACTGCGAAAACGTGCCAGTGGAAAACGTACGTCATGTGAACCTGTCCGTCGTAGAGACCTGTGCGTGGATGTGGCATTCGACGATTCGGAAACTGCCGAACGCAGAAACGTTGGGCAGCGTGAGCATTTTCATCCGCCACCCCGTAACAGTGCAGGTCTCCCTTTCTCTCCCAAGAATAGTGCTCCATTTCCTATCCGCTCCACGCAGTAACAAACACTAGAGTGTCCCCGTTTGATGATAAACTGACGCAGGGCGGTCCAGACTCCGCCGTATGGACAGGTGCTGCTCTCTACGCAACGCCTGTCAAATAGCCATTTTCAGAGCCTAAAACAACACGTTCAGGTCCCAGTAATGTTGTCCTGCCTGGAATATCCGCAATTATGTCGACTACAGCGTTTGCAAATAAAGATAATAAAACTGTAATCAGATGTCTCTTCTACCTTGATGCAACAAATACACTGAAATCGTTGCCCTGTAGATCTGCTACCATGACGGCTCAGATAGCATGTTGTGTGCCTACCCTCTTGGCGGCGTGCGTCGCTGTTCAATGACGCCTACCGCCGTACCCTAAGGAATGAGGACATGGGCCGCTGCGTGAAATATGCTTGTTATGACCCACTCTAACAGCCCTCTCATTATCTACATTCAATTCAGATATTAAAAAAAATCAGTTTCAAGGTCAACATTACTCTCTATAACACAGCATACAATCACTTACAATCTTTATCTTACAATTGTTATTGCCTACTTTGGCCCAAATAAACAAATACTCACCAGATTTAAGAAACTTCTTTCTTCTAGCAAAATCTGCTTGCCAGGAACCAAGGTACCATACCGGATCTTAGCCAGTAGTTCCGTACTCTCTGTTATACCCGAAGTCTTCCAAGCTAGAATATTTGCAATAGGGAAAACTTCAAGGTCGCCATAGTCTGCATGACTGCCCCATACAACAGCCAAGGTCAACCATGTACTGCCTCCAAACGCTGCTCATACATCATAGGTGAACTGCCTTCTAAGTCCACGCGAAACACTGGGACCACCAAAAAGTTGCTGCTTATTTAATTGCCGGCCGCGGTGGTCTCGCGGTTCTAGGCGCTCAGTCCGGAAGCGCGCGACTGCTACGGTCGCAGGTTCGAATCCTGCCTCGGGCATGGATGTGTGTGGTGTCCTTAGGTTAGTTAGGTTTAAGTAGTTCTAAGTTCTAGGGGACTGATGACCACAGATGTTAAGTCCCATAGTGCTCAGAGCCATTTTGAGCTTATTTAATTGCCCAGGAAAATCAATGTTTATTGCTTTCAGTGACCTATACACAGGAACATACTAACGTCGACGAGGCATTGCAGTTGTACGTTAATACTGACACTGTTAACTAATATACTATATATATGTGTGTGTGTGTGTGTGTGTGTGTGTGTGTGTGTGTGTGTGTGTGTGCGTGTTTCATAATCAGTTTCAAGGTCAACTTTATTGTTCACAGAATACGGCGCTGCGGTCGGCAACGCCTACGTTACACAAGTGTGTGGCACATTTGTAACATCGGTTACTGCTGTTACAATGGCGAGCTTACAAGATTTAACTGAGTTTGAGCACAGTGTTACAATTGGCGCACGAGCGATGGGACACAGCATGTCCGAGGTAGCGATGAAGTGGGGTTTTTCCTGTACGACCATTTCACGAGTATACCGTGAATATCAGGAATCCGGTAAAACATCAAATCTCCGACACTGCTGCGGCCAGGAAAAGATACTGCAAGAACGTGACCAGGGACGGCTGGAGAGAATCGTTCAAGGTGACAGAAGTGCACCTTCCGCAAATTGGTGCAGACTTCAAAGCTGAGCCATCAACAAGTGTCACCGTGCGAACCATTCAACGAAACATCATCGATATGGGCTTTCGGACCCAAAGGCCCACTCGTGTATCCTTGATGACTGCACAACACAAAGCCTTACGCCTTGCCTGGGCCCGTCAACACTGACATTGAACTGTTGGTGTGTTGATGACTAGAAACATGTTGCCTGGTCGGACGAGTCTCGTTTCGAATTGAGCGGATGGACATGTACGGGTATGGAGACAACCTAATGAATTCATGGACCCTGCGTATAAGAAAAGGACTGTTCAAGCTCGTGGAGGCTCTATAATGCTACGGGGCGTGTGCAGTTCGAGCGATATGGGACACCTGATACGTCTAGATACGACTCCGACAGGTGACACGTACATAAGAATTCTACTGTATCTGATCACCTCGCGTCCATTCATGTCCATTGTACATTCTGACGGACTTGGGCAATTCCAGCAGGACAATGCGACACTCCAGAGTTGCTAAAGGGTGTCTCTAGAAACACACTTCTGTGTTTAAACACTTCTGCTTGCCACCAAATTCCCCAGACATGAACATTAGTGAGCATATCTGGGATGCTTCGCAACTACCCCTTCCTACTCTTACGGATTAATGGACAGCCCTGCAGGATTCATGGTGTCAATTCTTTTTAGCACTGCTTCAGACATTAATCGAATACATGTCACGTCGTTTTGCGGCACTTCTGCGTGATCGCGGGGACCATACACGATATTAGGCATGTGTACCAGTTTCTTTGGCTCTTCAGTATACACTGTATAGTGACCATAATTAATGTTCCGCTTTTGAAACGCTGTAGAAAAAGAACCACTGCTCCGAATGAAGTCAAATTTGAACAACTTATTATTGACACAGTGAGGAATGTCACTTAACAAAAATAATTAACGAAGATTTTACCTATAGATGGCGCTGTAACTGTCTTAAAGTAAATTGGGGTCGGCTACATATGACATGTGGATCGCAGTAGACGGCTATGGTTTCAGTATCACATTGTACCATCCGTATTGTTCAATGTGCATGGCTACGCAAGCTCGGAAGTCAACAGTTGAGGCAGTTTTAGTTAGGTAAGCCTTTTCACCATGGCAAGGTTGAACAGTACGGAAGGGAACAATCTAATAGTTCTGAGGCCAAAAGCGCACAAAATACATAATGGCATGTGTTTATAGTTGTTCTCTGGCGAAAATCGACATACTTCAAACAAATGATATCGGTTCTGAATTATCCTGGGGGCAAAAAGCGCATAAAAAGCAAAATGACATCGATTTCTAACTGTCGTGAGGCTGGCGCGAGGAAAGTTCAATATGCTGTCCACTGTCTTCTGCCACAAGTGGTAATCGGGAAACAGTATGTTGCGAAGCAGATAGAAGTGTCTCGGGGGTCACGTTCAGAAAGGTTTGACCCATATGTGCCTTCAGTTCAGATAAGTTTAATTGGAGCGCTGAACACAACGTCTTTCAGACAAACCTAAAGCAAAAGCCACACGGAATAAATTCAGATAATTTGGACGATCAGGCCATAGGGAAATGGCGGCTGATAATTCTCTAACTTCAGAAATTCCTCTGGAACAGCCACTTCATTGACTATGTAATGTGCGGAGGAGCAGCGCCTTGCATAAAAATTATTCTACCCACACATCCACGCTGTTAAGGGTTAGAGTGACCTTGTTGAGTAAAAGACTCTCATGGAGTTTACCAGTGACGGTGCAGGTAGCAAGACCTGCAGGACAAATCTCCTCGAAAAAATTCACCCTTACGATGAACTATGTCGTCAGCCCGTGCATCGCACAGTCACCTTTCCGGAACGAGGTGGTACCAACTGATGTGCGTGTGGATTTTCCGTTGCCAATATTCTGCAATTCTGCGTATTGACATGACCTTGGAGACGAAAATGGGCTCGTCTGTTCACAGAATGTTCCATCGCCATTCATTACCCAGATCCATGTGAGCAAGAAATTCCAGAGCGAATTTTTGCCTTGCTGGCATGTCAACATGAAGCAACTTCTGAACATGGGTAATTTTGTATGGATAGCATTTCTGGACATTTCGTAGGAATGTATGCATTGTACTCGAGGACATGTCCAGCATTCGGGCAATTCCGTGTGCACTGCATGTTTGCACACGGCCGCTCGACCCCTCCCGCAGTGCTGTGGCCACATGTTCGACAGACGTCGGATCAACTGCTTTCTTCCCTCTGCTACACTGCGCTTCACAAGAACCTGTAATTTGGAATTTATTAGTCATTTTGTCCAGGCCCTTAGCAGACATCGGACAATGCCTTTCATTACCCCCTGTGACGGCCCGTAACTTTTGTAGAGCTATTGGCGATTCTATGAGAAGAGGTTTACCAGCAATCCACGATTCTTCATGAAGATAGTAATGTTGGGCTTCTCGGGCCCAAACTGAGGGACAACTGTGTGTTGCGCGTCTGCTGGTGTGCATATTTTGACTCTTACAGCGCCAGTTACTGGTCAAAGTTTCGTTAACTTTTTTCGTGACGTTTCCCCTGCGTCAGTAACTTGGTGTTCAATTTTGGCATCGTTGTGAGCAGTGGTTCTCTTTTTCTGCAGCATTTTGAAACTGGAAAATTGTAGGAAAACGTGCTTTTCAAATCTGAAGTTTCTTCAGCACATGTGCGAAATTTCGAACAACTCTGACAGATGACAGAGCCGCAGTGAACCATCAAAATGGCGACTACGCGAGACACTTGCTACAAGCAACGTGCTGTAATTGAATTCTTAGGTGATAAAAAAAATAGTGAACATCTATAAATGTTTTTGCGCAGTGCACGCTAATGATACAGTTGATAGGAGTATTGTTGGGCAATGGGAAAAAACGAGTTAAAGCGAAAGGCACAAACTGAGCTTCATGATCGGCCAGGTTCTGGTCGTCCTGTCACAGCCTTTGCTCCGAACATGGTGAATCGCGCGGATGCTATTATTCGTGCAAACTGGCGCACCGCAATTCGACAACTGTCTCTACAGCTATTGATGGAAAATGCCTGTGAAGTCACTGTGACTATTGGATACTTAGGGGTGTGTTCAAGACTGGTTCGAAGAACGCTCAGAAAAGTGCACAAGACTTTAAAAGAGAAACATTTCACCAGAACGGTTGTAGCAGTTTGAGGTCTGCAGTCGTTACAGGTCACGAAATTAGATTCTTCATTTTGAGCTGGAAACAGTAAAAGGCAGTCACTGGAGTGGTACCCGAAATCCACAAAAAGTAGATATTCAAGGCATATCCCACAAATGGTAAAGCCGTAATGTCAGTCTTTTGGGATAATGATGTTGTCATTCTTGTGGATGTAATCCGAAAAGGGTCAATCTTTAATTCAGAGGCATAGGTGAAGACTCCAAACAAATTCAAGAATCGTTTCCAGCGTGTTCGATCCTGCCCCGCCCACAAGTTTCGAAATCTGAAAACCCATCGCCAATAGCCTCATCCTCCGTGTAACCTTGACTTGGCGCCCTCAGACTTGGGGACGCATCAGAATTCTCTACGCGGGACACATTTTGAAGATGGTGAGAGCGTAATTCATATAGAGTAAATATGCCAACGAGCACAGGAAAAGCGCTTTTACCAACAACGTATACATTTTGTAAGACCATAGAACCTGACGGAGACCATGTGGGAAAATTGTATGAAGGTGTGCTGAAAAGTAATGCCTCCGAATTTTTTATGTGAAAACTCTTAAAGCTTTTTAACTACAACTAATGTTATTAATATTCTACACCTTTATTCTGCCCGCTGCCGCTAGAGGACTCCGAACTGTACAGCGTGTAGCATGGCGTTGGAATGTAACTATGTTTCGGTGTGACAAACAGCGTGCTGTAATCGAGTTTCGAATTCGAAGAGTTCGTTCAGACACGGATTACACTCTCCTTCAGTATGACACTGCCACACCAAACACGAGTGCTGTGACATCTGCAACCATCAGACGCCTTAGGATCGATGACTTCATACAGTCCAGACTTGGCCCCATTCGATTTTCGACTGTTTGCAAAACTTAAAGAACACTTTTGAACACTTCAGTTTGATAGTGATGGGACAATGCAGGCAGAGGTGAGGTTGTGGATGTCAACAAAGTCAAACATTCTCCAGTGATTGTATCAACAAACTGGTCTCTCTTTGGGAGAAACGTGTTCGTCGCCAGGGTGACTACATTGAGAAAGGCACGAAGAATAAAGATGAGGAATGTTAATAACGTTTCCCTTATTTGAATAGCTTTAAGAATTTTCACATAAAAAATTCAGAGGCGTTACTTGTCAGCATGCCCTTGTACATGGAAAAAAAGCCATTCACCGTTACTAAGTTCGGAATTTTGGAAATTTGTGGTAAGGTCCCATGGGACCAAACTGCTGAGGTCATCGGTCCCTAGGTTTACACACTACTTAATCTAACTTAAACTAAGTTACACTACGAACAACACCCATGCCCGAGGGAGGACTCGGACCTCCGATTGGGGGAGCCGCGCGAACCGTGGCAAGGCGCCCCAGACCACGCGGCTACACCGTGCGACACACTATGTTCGAACTCTTGAGAATAAATATATTCTAAGAGAAAAATTGTGGTGCGTTATTTACTGAAAGATCCTCGTAGCCCCGCAAGTCTGGGCCAGGGCAGCAATTAGAGATCCTTGCTCTGATCCCAAAGCTTACTGACTGCTTGTAGGATTCACTTTTAGGTTCTGAGAAAATAAAACTGTCACTGACAGCGATAGTAACTACATTCCGAAACGGCTTGACATAGTTTATGGTGAGATTAAAAAAAGTTTAAACTAAAAGAAACTGTGCCAGAGTTGACTTTGTTAACTCTGCGCTCTCTGCCTCATTCACCGCTTTACTGCGTCTTAAGATCATTCATACGAACAGCGCTCGAAGAAGTAGATTGTATGTTAGATCCCTACTTCGGGATACAGTTGCACGCGAAGAACTGCTATCAACGATAGTAAAAGGGGAATGCAAAATACGATAAATTATGTTTTTCCTCTCTGCTCACGCGAGGAAGCTTTCGGCACGAACTTCCCTCTTGTGGAGTTGGTATCGTGCAGCGAACATTTCTCCAGAATAAGGTGAGTGTTTAATAAGAACTTTAAGTATCAAGAGCGATAACCGGGTAGCACTCTTTTAAAAGAGATAGTGCGAAAACCTTAGAAGATAAAGATGCAGCAGTGTGTCATATCTCTTAAAACTACAACACGAAACAGTTGGTATGTGGCCACTTATTATACCATGTGGCTCTCAAAGTTATTGAGTGTCATTTATGGTAGGATGATATAGAGCAACGTTCTTCTGCTGATACTCTGTTCCTTTCAAACTGACTCATTAAATTCGCAGCCGATTCCCATCTGCTAGCATAAACATGATCCGACTGGTAAGAAGTTATCAGTCGGAGGCAATTAGTTGAAATTCTGCTAAATGTGACAGCTTTATGGTGTAAAATATGGGTCGTAGCTACACATACACGATATGATCAACGACACCCACAAAAGTGGCCAAAGCGTACTTCTTTTACGATGGCACAAGCAGGTTTTATTACAAACATACATGACAGATTACAGTTAATTCACTGCGGTAGCCGGTACCTATCTCAGATGGGACAGCTACGATTGCAAAACTGTGCTTTCAGTAAATATAAATGTGTCCTGCTTCTTACTTCTTATTCAGCTCATTGTTTCTATAACTTCGCCTTTTTTCTTTTGTGTGAAATAAATGCGTACATATTTCACTACATCTACATAACTACCTTGCAGTTCAGACCTAAGTGTGTCGCAGAGGGTTTATCGAACCACGTTCAGACTATTGCTCTACCGTTCCACTCTCGAACAGCTCATGGAAAAATCGAACATTTAAATCTTTTTAGCAATCTTTGATTTCTGTTATTTAAGTATGATGATCATTTCTCCCCATGTAGAATGGCGTGAAAAAAATAATTTTACATTCGTTGGAGCAAGATTCTGACTGACATTTCATGAAAAGACCTCGCCTCAACGATAATAGCCTTTGTCTTAATGATTGCCACCCGAACTCCCGTCTCATATCCGTGACAGTCTCCCCTATATGGCGATAATACAAAACGAGATGCCCTTCTTTTAAATACTGGCTCATTGTTGTCATCCTTACCTAAACTGATCCCGAGAATAAATTCCTGTGACTCTCAGTGGTTTGCACAACGTTAGTTTACCTCCTTATAATCTGATTCGACTGGGAGATTAGTGTTTAACGGCCCTTCGACAATGAAGTCCTTAGAGACGAAGCACAAGCTCGGATTAGGAAAGGATGGAGAACGAAAGCGGCTATGCAGTTTCGGAGGAACGATCCCGACATGTTCCTTAAACAATTCAGGAAAATCATGGAAAACCTAAATAAGGACGGCCAGACGCGGGTTTGAACCGTCGTTCTTCCGAAAATTTGACTCGTGCTGTGTCATGATCTTTGTTCAGTGGCTCTCCACGTGGTTGAGGCAGGATGGGGCTGGTTCGTGAGTGGTAAGGTGCTGGATTAATAAAATGTATTTACTTAAACAGTATTTTATTAACAAAATACAATCGAACACTTTATAACTAGCAAGATACACAATTTAAAAGCGGGAGCACTGATGACTGGTAATAAAGCCGGTTAAACCTAAGATTCACCACGTCAACAAATACAGTTCTTGCCATGAATTGGTACAAAGTCATAATTTAAAAAGAAGAATAAATACAAACAAAAATATAAATAAAAACACAAAGATCGCCGCAGGTTGGTGAAACCAAAATAAAGTCACCTTCCTTTGCAAAACAAAATGATTTAAAGTACTGAGCAATTCTAGGGAGAATTAGTGATTGCCAAAACGGCGTTGCTCGTTAACAGACAATTATAGGTCAAGAACTTCAGCTGATCAAACAAATAACTACGCTTAGCACCTGCACAAAAGGCTTAAAACCCAGTGATAAATGCTTAACGCGGCGAAACCTTTTCAAGAGTTAAATTTAACATACTAATTTCATTAAGGAACAAGATGCCTCACCGTAAAGATCACCTTACGCCAACACAGACCGTTGTTAAGGGAACAAAATTTTACTACTCAAATAAGTTTAATGACTTTCAGGACAGATACAAGATAAAAGCGTCAACCTCCGGTGACATCACAAGCAAGTTTTTCAATGGGGGAAGGTGCTTTGGGATTCACACGAAGCCGGTCGGAGTGACCGAGCGGTTCTAGGCGCTACAGTAGGGAACCGCGTGACGGCTACGGTCGCAGGTTTGAATCCTGCCTCGGGCATTGATGTGTGTGTTGTCCTTAGGTTAGTTAGATTTAAGTAGTTCTAAGTTCTAGGGGACTGATGACCTCCGAAGTTAAGTCACATAGTGCTCAGAGCCATTTGAACCATTTGAGCCATTCACACGAAATTTGGTTAAGAATGCGGGATTATTTTCGGGAAACTTAAGCTTACGTCGATGCACGCCTCCATGGGCATACAGGCTACCAGATGCAAAGGCCGATCAAAACCAGGTACAAGGCGTGAAGTTCGGGAGGTCTTCACGGTGAATTGCCTAGAACATACAGGGTGCAGCTAACAGGCGTACCAAACACAGTAAAAAGTCGCCTCTTGACGGTGTTGCTTTGATTTATTAAATAGGATTTAGATGAAATTAGGGGAAGTAGATCACACAGTAAGAAATTATAAATATAAAGGCTCCCTGAGCGGTACCATATACAACTGAAATGTAGAACGCTAAATTAAGGCAAACACTTAATCTCAGCGAGTTATAGGCAAGCAAACAACAGCAGCAGCCGACCAAACATACACAAAGAATTATCTGAGTCCGATGGCCAGAAATGCCAAACAAACAAATCACAACGTAATTATCACGCTGGTGACTAGTTCTGCAAACAGCTAACAACCAGTAATGCGGATATACTGGACACAATGGTCCAGCCCACTTACAAAAATACATACCTTCTCCGCAGATGTAAGATGAATTTACATTACCAAAAATGATCTGATGGAAGCCACAAGACTAAATAACACATTTAGTGAGGCCCTGTTCCGGGTTCACTCTTGAATCCATCCTGTAACACACACGCGTAAACAAAATTAAACCCTGTTCTAATAAAATACAAAATATATAAATAAAACAAGTCTGACAAGCACTGAATAGGTACTACGCCAGGCAAGTAGCTTACAGAAAAATTTTAACGTTAAGTGTGGTCCAGAAAATTGGCTAAACGCAACCTCGTAGAAAAGCACAAACAAGAGCCTTCGCCTACAACAGAATATTGGAGGAACGACCACAACTACCAGCTAAATACAAAAGGAACCACGATGCATTGTTTCACACTTCAGTTTAGAAGAAAATTACTGGCCCTTACAGAAAAGGGCACACTTTAAAGTCCACAATAGCAGTACCCAACAGTTTCCCGAGCAGGCTTGCTTCCTCCAACGATAGATTAGCTGACTGTTAAACTCTAACCTCTGTGATGGCGGCAGTAATGCTTCACAGGCTAGGCCTCCAGCTTCCAGCTACGTTCGGTCCAACGGAGACTCACACGTCCTAGGGAAAGCCGGACCCTGGACCTCCAACTCTCCACACTGCTGCCGGCGTCATTCAGTTGCCCAGCAACGGAACAGGGACATACACAGGGCAGATACTATCGGTAACTGAACTCCAAGGACGTCACCCACGCAAGATGCAGTGGTAACGAATGGGATATAATACATCCGTTGTCTGGTAAAGTCAAATGCACGTACATTCTGTGCTTCTTTAACATCCTCATTTTAAGACCCCAACTTCAATTGACTCTCTAAACTCTTAGTGAAAGGCAGATTTTTTTCTCCTTCAGCGACTACCACGCATTATAATGAGTCGAACAGACTTACTAGGACTTACTAGGAGAGAATTACTACCTGTTTTCCTTTCTCCTACAGTACATCAAAACAAAGTGGAAGACCTTCTCCTGTAAATCAAGAAAATGTAAAAGAACTTCTGTGAGTTTTGGTACTACAACTACCTCCTTCGGTGGAGCAGTCTATGTAAAAATGGGAGCAAGTGCTTCAATTTCTCCAACGCATAACTAACCTCTTCATTCGGGGCATAATATGCAACCTTCCACACTGAACGCATTACTGCATGCCTATATAAACTACTGGCCATTAAAATTGCTACACCACGAAGATGACGTGCTACAGACGCGAAATTTAACCTTCAGGAAGAAGATGCTGTGATATGCAATTGATTAGCTTTTCAGAGCATTCACACAAGGTTGGCGCCGGTGGCGAAACCTCAAACGTGCTGACATGAGGAAAGTTTCCAACCGATTTCTCATACACAAACAGCAGTTGACCGGCGTTGCCTGGTGAAACGTTATTGTGATGTCTCGTGTAAGGAGGAGAAATGCGTACCATCACGTTTACGACTTTGATAAAGGTCGCATTGTAGCCTATCGCGATTGCGGTTTATCGTATCGCGATATTGCTGCTCGCGTTGGTCGAGATTCAATGACTCCTGGGTTCAGGAGGGTAATACGAAACGCCGTGCTGGATCCCAACGGCCTCACATCATTAGCAGTCGAGATGACAGGCATCTTATCCGCATGGCTGTAACGGATCGTGCAACCACGTCTCGATCCCTGAGTCAACAGATGGGGACGTTTGCAAGACAACAACCATCTGCATGAACAATTCGATGACGTTTGCAGCAGCATGGACTATCAGCTCGGAGACCATGGCTGCTGTTACCCTTGACGCTGCATCATAGACAGGAGCGCCTGCGATGGTGTACTCAACGACGAACCTGGGTGCACGAATGGCAAAACAGCATTTTTTCGGATGAATCCAGGTTCTGTTTACAGCATCATGATGGTCGCATCCATGTTTGGCAACATCGCGTTGAACTCACATTGGAAGCGTGTACTCGTCATCGCCATACTGGTGTAACACCCGGCGTGAAGGTACGGGGTGCCATTGGTTATAGATCTCGGTTACCGCTTGTTCGCATTGACGGCACTATGAACAGTGGGCGTTACATTTCAGATGTGTTACGACCCGTGGGTCTACCCTTCATTCGATCCCTGCGAAACCCTACGTTTCAGTAGGATAATGCACGACCGCATGTTGCAGGACTTGTACGGGCCTTTCTGGATACAGAAAATGTTCGACTGCTGCCCTGGCCAGCACATTCTCCAGATATTTCACCAATTGAAAACGTCTGGTCAATGGTGGCCGAGCAACTGGCTCGTCACAATACACCAGTCACTACTCTTGATGAATAATAGTATCGTGTTGAAGCTGCATGGGCAGCGGTACCTGCACACGCCATTCAAGCTCTGTTTGACTCAATGCCCAGGCGTATCAAGGCCGTTATTAAGGCCAGAGGTGGTTGTTCTGGGTACTGATTTCTCAGGGTCTATGCACCCAAATTGCGTGAAAATGTAATCACATGTCAGTGCTAGTATAATATATTTGTCCAATGAATAATCGTTTATCATCTGCACTTCTTCTTGGTGAAGCAATTTTAATGGCCAGTAGTGTAATTTCCCCCAGGTTGTTTTGTGAACTCGTGGCTGCCCATGGAACGAGAACATACTCTCCCTGGCACGCTTACTAAGAGATGTGTCGTTTCCAGGTATGGTTAGAATGTTATTGTTGTATGCTGTGTGTGTACACTGTATGTGCTGAGTCGAGCGTACATAGCACACCATAATCTGCTCGCTACGCTCCCGCCAGGCGGTCGGAAGAATTTTTGTGAAAACTGATTCCAGATTTTGTTACACATGTCAGCTAAACCACATATCGTGATAACGACACAATTCAGCAGCCTGAGGCCGTTCTAAGGACGAAACTGATCGTGTCAAAATAAACGCGTAATAATACCGCTGTGATGGTTTTCATTAATCACATTACACTTAACAACTCTCCTTAAATTGGGAGGCCCTGACGTATCCTCTCCTTATCTGGGGGATTTATGCCATATTATTAATAATGGTTTGTCGTTAGTAAGAGATACCAATTCAAAGAAAGTTCCGCACTTAAGCCGTGTGCTTCTGGCTATAACGCCATGTTCTCCATTCATGTACGTGTTCCTGAGTTGTCCAGTGCGCACCTTTGTATCACAAACATGCGTCGCAGGTATAATGTACAGACACCTGATCACAGGTAAGTCCCAGAAGGAACAACAACCACAGAAGATTAAAGAGCAAAATTCAACTACAGGAAGTGGCTATCATGAAACATGACAGATAGCGAGTACTAGAAAACAGTTAACTTTCAGCGTTAATTATATTTTTCTTCATCCTCAATTCCCCAGAATCTATATCAGCTGGGAAGCTAGACTACTTATATTGTGCCCTCTCCACCCCAATGCTCCCCTCACCTTCCCCTTTTCTTTTCCAACAGCCAATCCTCGTACGCTACCGCACCTAAACACACAGCCCCACCAGGCACCTACACTCACTGCATATTTTCTCCCAATAAATTTCCAATAAACTTGCAAACCAATACTAACACTCGTTATCAGATCTTCCTGTCACTTCTCTATCGTTCTCCATACCAGGGCTCCCCTCCACTCTTCGATTCTCTTCTTTATTACGCTGGCCCGACTTTGTATTGACACACATTCGAACACACTATGCATGCCATAAACCGCAGATATTTACACGTACACCGTTAACCCTCTAGATCCTACGGTGCGCTGCACGGAACTAACTACCTTCTGTCATTTTCCAGTGCAGGGTCATACCATCCATCAGTGGTTCCTTCAAGTTCTTTATTAATGAAGCTACTGTTTGTTGTTTTAATATGATGAGTATAAAATATATTTAAAAACTGTAAACAAGAAGAGAAATTTAAAGCTTTTGAAGTATTTCAAATGGAAATTTTTAATTTTTTTTTTTATTTTGGTTGAAGAGTAGGAATGGATTCTTATCAGTTCATCTTTGTTCAAGAGAGGCAAGGGGTTGGTACGACAATAAATAAAATTACAATTCAAGCCAGTTCTTACCATCGAACAAGGTTAGTTTCCTCATCTTCCAGCAATATCAGTAAGTCAACAATTCACCATCCTTCATACTGAAGGTGGCCGGGGTAAAATACAGGGAGGGAAAGGCTGTTTACAATTTGTACAGAAACCAGATGACAGTTATAAGAAACTTTCAGGTTTGCTGACGATACTGCAATTTGGCAGAGACAGCAAAGGACCTGGAAGAGCAGCTGAACGGAATGGACAGTGTCTTGAACGGAGGATGTAAGATGAACATCAACAAAAGCAAAACGAGGATAATGTAATGTAGTCGAATTAAATCAGGTGATGCTGAGAGAATTAGATTAGGAAATTAGACAGTTAAAGTAACAGATGAGATTTGTCATTTGGGAAGTTGGGAAGCAAAATAACTGATGATGTTCGTAGTAAGGCGGGTATAAAATGTAGACTGGCTATGGCGAGGAAAGCTTTGTGAAGAAGGAAAATTTTTTAACATCGAGAACAGATTTAAGTGTCAGGGAGTGCCTTCTGAAAGTATTTGTATGAAGTGTAGCCACATATGGAAGTGAAAAATGGACGATAAAGAGTTTAGAAAAGGCGAGAATAGAAGCTTTCGAAATGTGGTGTTACAGAAGAATCCTGAAGATTAGATGGGTAGATCACTTAGTTAGTAAGGAGTTACTGATTAGAATTGGGGAGAAGAGGAATTTGTGTCACATGTTGACTAGGAGGAAGGATCGGTTGGTAGGACACGTTCTGAGGCATCAAGGGATCGCCAGTTTAGTACTGGAGAGAAGCGTAGACGGTAAAATTGTAGAGGGAGAGCAAGAAATGAATACACTAAGCAGATTCAGAAGGATGCAGATTGCAGTAGTTACTCAGAGGTGAAGAGGCCCGCTCAGGATAGAGCAGCATGGAGAGTTGCGTCAAACCAGTCTCTGGACTGAAGATTACAACAACAAACAACATAATGAATCAGCCGGGCTGGTAGTAGTCTGCAAAAACTGGTTCCCATCGCAGCGATCATCCATCTGTCCTTAACCAAGCCCAGTGCAGGACTTTTCCTCTTATTTCTCTGTTTTCCAGTCCTATCTTTAGAACCAAACACTGAATGGAAATTATTTCTATCCTTTTATTTCAATGTATATACATTTATTATGTTCAGTTAACTTGTAACCGTAGAGAGCATTTGTTTAACCTGAATAAAGTACTCTTGCCCAGTTCGGCGTCACGGCTGTCACTTGTCGAGAGAATACACTTGCTGAAAGGAATGTTCAGTTCACTGGAGAGTGATGTTGATATGGACCTTCGTGGGGCTATGTTGAAGATTGAACTAGGGCCGAACCATAGCCGTACTTCGGATAGCCACACATCAAAGGCCATGGTTTTCGGGGTTCCATTGTACAGAAGAGGGACAATAATCATATTAAGACGGCTTGCTTTGATGTTGTGCATCTTATCTCACTTAGCGCGCACTTCCTCGCACCTCCACAGGGTGGGACAGAAGTAATAGCAGATGATGTCTTCGAGTCGACAGATTTTTGTGGTCTGAAAGTTCATTTAGTTAGACGATGCGACTGAAATGCACAAATCGATTTTCGAAACGCGGGTTTCCACACAATTTCAGTTTGTCAGCATGCCCCACAGCGGCAGCGTCGTCAGCGAGCTGTGCCTTATCTCCATGGCTCCCCCCACCAGTGTGGTGCCCCTGGTGACGTCACAGATAAGGTCGCACGTTAAGTGCGCGAGGGTGACGCCTGATAAAAGTGTGACGGATCACTTAGCGCGCACTTCCTCGCACCTCCACAGCCGCCTGACACCACTGCCTAGTGCCCGCACGCTGTGCGTCGCTCACAGCAGAACCTTATGGTATATACAATGCGTTAGCTTTCCGGTAATAGGAAGTACTCTAACCATAGCCGTATATCGGATAGCCACACATCAAAGGCCATGGTTTTCGGGGTTCCATTGTACAGAAGAGGGACAATAATCATATTTAGACGTCTTGCTTTGATGTTGCGCATTCTGGACGCAAGGTTCTCTGCCTCGTGATGACTGGGTGTTGTGTGATGTCCTTGGATTAGTTAAGTTTAAGTAGTTCTAAGTTCTAGGGGACTGATGACCATAATGTTAAGTCCCATAGTGCTCAGAGCCATTTGAACCATTTGAATCTGGACGCAAGGAATTGTGCATGTATATTCTTTCCGTATTTTTTTCCTTCATGTACTGTTGCATCGTTCAGCTCCCTCCCGAAGCTGTTGTAAATCCTTATAAACAGTAGATATTGTGTGAGAGAGATGAATATTGCAATGATACATAAGAGTCTCTTAACTCATGCTAGGCAATCTTTACACTTTGCTTTTGCCACATAGCTTCCAAGAACTCTGGTAAAACTTCTCATTTCAGAGCGACCTATTGATAGTTGCCTACTACGTAGTGCAGTGTTAGCGACCAGAATCATAATTTCTCACAAGACTTCTCTGGTGTTGTCTAAAGCCTAATTTCATGAATTATTATTTATCTTCCGCTACGGGAGAAACCATCATGAAGTGTTCTTATCGGTGAGTAAAATCGTTAATTGCTTAAAAACGGAAAACTTCTGGCTAGGGATTGGAAAAACCGATCGGTTAAAAACGATACCGCTATTTTAGTTCTGAATTAACGGTATTTTTCAGTATTTGTTTGGTCTCGCCTGTGTTGTTGTGGTCTTCAGTCCAGAGACTGGTTTGATGCAGCTCTCCATGCTACTCCATCCTGTGCAAGCTTCTTCATCTCCCAGTACCTACTGCAACCTACATCTTTCTGAATCTGTTTAGTGTATTCATTTCTTGGTCTCCCTCTACGATTTTTACCCTCGACGCTGCCCTCCATCACTAAATTGGTGATCCCTTGATGCCTCAGAATGTGTCCTACCAAGCGATCCCTTCTTCTAGTCAAGTTGTGCAACAAATTACTCTCCTATCCAATTCTATTCAATACTTCATCATTAGTTATGTGATCTACCCATCTAATCTTCAGCATTCCACTATCCTCGTTTTGCTTTTGTTGATGTTCATCTTATATCCTCCTTTCAAGACACTGTCCATTCCGTTCAACTGCTCTTCCAAGTCTTTTGCTGCCTCTCGGCGAACCTCAAAGTTTTTATTTCTTCTCCATGGATTTTAATATCTACTCCAAATCTTTCTTTCGTTTCCTTTACTGCCTGCTCAAGATGCAGATTGAATAGCATTGGGGAGACGCTACAACCCTGTCATCTCACTCCCTTCCAAACCACTGCTACCTTTTCATTCTCCTCGACTCTTATAACTGCCATCTGGTTTCTGTACAAATTGTAAATAGCCTTTCGCTCCCTGTATTTTACCCCTACCACCTTCAGAATTTGAAAGAGAGTATTCCAGTCTACATTGTCGAAAGCTTTCTCTAAGTCTACAAATGTTAGAAACGTAGGTTTGCCTTTCCTTAATCTTTTTTCTAAGGTACGTCGCAGGGTCAGTATTGCCTCAAGTTTTCCAACATTTCTACGGAAACCAAACTCATCTTCCCCGAGGTCAACTTCTACCTGTTTTTCCATTCGTCTGTAAAGAATTCGCGTTAGTAGTTTGCAGCTGTGACTTATTAAACTGATAGTTCGGTAATTTTCACATATGTCAACACTTGCTTTCTTTGGGATTGGAATTATTATATTCTTCTCGAAGTCTGGGGGTATTTCGCCTGTCTCATACATCTTGCTCACCAGATGGTAGAGTTTTGTCACGACTGGCTCTCCCAAGGCCGTCAGTAGTTCTAATGGAATGTTGTCTACTCCCGGGGCCTTGTCTCGACTTAGTGCTCTGTCAAACTCTTCACGCAGTATCTTATCTCCCGTTTCGTCTTCATCTACATCCTCTTCCATTTCCATAATATTGACCTCAAGTACATCGCCCTTGTATAAACCCTCTATATACTCCTTCCACCTTTCTGCCTTCCCTTCTTTGCTTAGAACTGGGTTTCCATCTGAGCTCTTGATATTCATGTAAGTGGTTCTCTTCTCTCCAAAGGTCTCTTTAATTTTCCTGTCGGAAGTATCTATCTTATCCCTAGTGAGATAACCCTCTATATCCTTACATTTGTCCTCTAGCCATCGCTGCTTAGCCATTTTGCACTTCCTGTCGATCTCATTTTTGAGACGTTTGTATTCCTTTTTGCCTGCTTCATTTACTGCATTTTTATATTTTCTCCTTTCATCAATTAAATTCAATATTTCTTCTGCTACCCAAGGATTTCTATTAGCACTCGTCTTTTTACCTACTTGATCCTCTGCTGCCTTCACTGTTTCATCTCACAAAGCTATCCATTCTTCTTCCACTGTATTTCTTTCCCCCATTCTTGTCAATCGTTCCCTAATGCTCTCTCTGAAACTCTCTACATTCTCTGGTTCACATCTTAAAATCCCACCTTTTTTTGCAGTTTCTTCAGTTTTAATCTACCGTTCATAAACAATAAATTGTGGTCAGAGTCCACATCTGCCCCTGGACATGTCTTACAATTTAAACCTTGGTTCCTAAATCTCTGTATTACCATTACATAATCTATCTGAAACCTTCCAGTATCTCCAGGCTTCTTCCATGTATACAACCTTCTTTCATGATTCTTGAACCAAGTGTTAGCTTTGGTTAAGTTATGCTGTGTGCAAAATTTTACCAGGTGACTTCCTCTTTCAATTCTTACCCCCATTCCATATTCACCTACGACGTTTCCTTCTCTTCCTTTCCCTGTTATCGAATTCCTGTCACCCATGACTATTAAATTTTCATCCCCCTTCACTTTCTGAATAATTTCTTTTATCTCATCATATATTTCGTCAATCTATTCGTCATCTGCGAAGCTAGTTGGCATGGGCGTGGGTTTCGTATCTGTCTTTGCGACAATATTGCGTTCACTATGCTGTTTGTAGTAGCTTACACACATTCAAATTTTTTTATTCATTATTAAACCTACTCCTGCATTACCACTATTTGTTTTTGTATTTATAACCCTGTATTCACCTGACCAGAAGTCGTTCATCCTGCCACTGAACTTCACGAATTCCCACTATATCTAACTTTAACCTATCCATTTCTCTTTATAAATTTCCTTACCCACCTGCCCAATTAAGGGATCTGACATTCCACGCTCCGATCCGTAGAACGCCAATTTTCTCAATGTCCTCCTGAGTAGTCAGCTCCCGGAGATCCGAATGGGGGACTATTTTATCTCCGGAATATTTTACCAAGAGGACGAAATGGTTCAAATGGCTCTGAGCACTATGGGACTTAAGATCTAAGTTCGTCAGTCCCCTAGAGCTTAGAACTACTTAAACCTAACTAACTTAAGGACATCACACACATCCATGCCCGAGGCAGGATTCGAACCTGCCACCGTAGCGGTCGTACGGTTCCAGACTGAAGCGCCTAGAACCGCTCGGCCACTCCGCCCGGCCACCCAAGAGGACGCCATCATCATTTAACCATACAGTAAAGCTGCATGCCCTCGGCAAATATTACGGCTGCAGTTTGCCCTCGCTTTCAGCCGTTCACAGTACCAGCACAGAAAGGCCGTTTTGTTTGGTGTTACAAGGCCAGGTCAGTCAGCGATCCACGCTGTTGCCCCTGCCTCTCTTCAGGAACCACACGTTTGTCTGACCTCTCAACAGATACCACTCCGTTGTGGTTGCACCTACGACTATCTGTATCGCTGAGGCACGCATGCCTCCCCACCAACGGCAAGGTCCTTGGTTCATGGGACTGGGGGGGGGGGGGGCTATAACAGGTATTTAATTTTTATTGATAACTGGGTACAAATTTTGCTAGGAGTTTGGTAGGCATTTCTTTGTCCCAGGGCTGTGATGACATCCTACCCCACTCCCCACCCAGAAATTTTCTGTAGCAATGATGCTAAAATTTTAGATTTAACTTTTTTTTAAAAACGAGTTTGGTAAGAAGTTGTGAGTGTTCTGTGTAAGTTTGAAATCGTCTTTGAATGACACTGATGAAAGGAGTCAATTTATAGATGGAGACATTATAGAATGAGTATTTATGAACAGATTAGACAGTAAATATTGGCCAATTGTGTAATTTATTATTGAAAATTTAGCTACCGTCACGTAATTGTTCTTGGTAAATGTCATATACTGTCTACTATCTAAATTGTTCATTTGAATTTTTGAAACAGCGTTTAAGGCTAGTATTAGGGAGATGGCGGCACCAACTCAATTTTGATATCAAATTGATATGCAAATTAATTAAACTGATCAATTAATTCCCCCTCCCCCTGACTACTCCCACCACTACCACGCCCACTCCCACCACCGGATGACGACATGTGTTTCTCTCAGCCCGCATGTCGGCCCCAGCCCCCTAACCCTCTTTACATTCCCCCTCATCCACCTCCCCGTCCTCCCCACCTACCCTACTGGCTGGAATTTCCAATTTTGACGGGAATTTCGAATTTTGGCGGGAATTTCTTTGCCCCAGGGGTACGCTGACATCCCACCCCACTCAGCAATTGGCGGGAAATTAAAACTGGCGGTGCCCTTTCTGGGACTTGAACCCTATTTCTTCTGGACAGAAAGCCCAAGTCCACCACCCTAACACAATTATACCACCAGAGGCCCTTGGAGTTGATGGGAAAATAAAATTGGCAGTGCCCTTTTCGGGACTCGAACCATGGTCGTCCTGAACGGAAAGCCCACGTGCACCCACCTTACACAATTGTGTTAGGGGGGTGCACCAGGCTGCTCTGAGCACTGAACTGTAACATTTGTATTTTATATCAACGCGACTCCTATTATAAAGCAACTATTAAAATGGAAAACACAATCACGACGATAATAAATGTCCTCTTCCCATGAAAATAGGCACAGTCTACTTTATTTTAGTTTTATGAGCGAAATCGGTATAGTTTTAACGTTCAACTGCAGGATACAATTCGCATTTCATTATGTTGCGACACCCAGTGAAGTGCAACACCGCCGAGCACACATGATCACGTGTGGATTACAAACATTACAGGCACGTCAAATAACAATAGAGAATACAATCTTTCACACCATTAGCTCACATGTCGGAAAAAACACAATCATTTTACGTTCGACAACAAAAAGCTACAATTGAAGAGGACGTAGCTGTTTTGTAAAATATGGCAGGTCTCGTTTTACCATTGCAATGCTATGTCATACAGACGTTTAGCAAACAAGTCGTGAGAGTCTGTCTTGTAATACAACCTCCTATAAGATTTTACCATGCATGTCTTCCGTTACATCGAAACCTATTTCCATCTCCATGCTTACATTTGACATTTTTTATGCATAACTCACCTCTACCAACATGTCTGTAAAGTTTCTGTCATACAGTAGCAAATTTCTGCAGTTTAGTTTTGTAAGCAATTTGATCATCAAACCTGTTCCCCACAATCTACTCATATGTCAGAAAAAAACACTGTCGTTTCTAGATTCCACAATGATCTGTAATTCAAGTGGTGTCTGCCCTGTAATTAGAGGTTATTAAGTATGAAATAACGCCTACTTTTTAAACACGCAATCGTGACTATAATAACAGAAAAAAACAGTCATGAGTCCACGAGAACAGAGATAGCCGATTCCTATTAGTTTTATGAGCAAAATCGGTGTTGTTTTGAGAGAACTATCTGAATCCAAACTTTAACCATTTATAGCAATCCTTGTAATAGAATCTCCTATAAGACTTCACCACGACTCTCTCTTCCAATATATCAAGAAACAATTACCGTCTGGGTGTTGTCAAAGAGCATATTACATATACCGTACGCTCCATTGGAGCTGGAGGCCAATGCTCGTAGTCCTTTGCACAGATCTACTAGAAATTTCGTCGTCTGTACTGGAGGAAGACCATATCCAGCAAACTGTTAGTCATACGAGAGGGCTCCTGTATTGTTCCTTCACAAGGAGTGTAAAAAAAAAAATCTTTCACTCCCCTTACGGCTATTGCAGTTTTCCACATCAAATCCATAGCATCCCATACGAAAGGATAAAGTCATTTTCTTGGCGTATGTTGGAACACCCACATACTTTGTAAGCCTGCTGCTCAAGGCGAATCTATCACGCATCCCCTATTACTAAGCATAATACTTCACCAATGACTGAATGCTGGCGACACGAAACAATACTGAGGAAAATCGGCGATGGATGGACATGCCTCATAAGTTTCTTTCTTGCGCATGGTACCAATGTGTGTTAGAAAGAGAGGCGTGATCGTCCTAGAAGCGGTCAGATGTTAAAAACACGATGGTAACAGCCATTTTACTGTCGCACACGGTCTTGGTTCTACAGGTGCTCACAAGTGGAAGACGATATCCGTATTAAAACCTATACAAGTCTTATAAATCCTGGTATGGTATTATCTCCGAATGAAGTGGTTTTTCCACACAAAAACGGCGACATTGAATATAGACGGTGATCTCCAGAGTGTGTATTAACAGATCGACAGTGCCGCTACGCGTCGCTGATGGTGTAAGCTCCTAACACAATCATCCAATTTACACTGCCGGCCACCGTAAATGCAACACCAAGAAAGACAAGAGGTAGCACAACAAAATTTATTTTGTAGGTAACATGTTGACCAAGTATCAAATGATTACGTTTACAGACGTCTGTGACATGTGGTTCCTGCCAGAATCAGTAGTCAGAGTAGCCGCCATTGTTGGAGATCACCGCTGCCACACGTCTCGGCATTGAGTCAAAGAGACATTGGATGTGTTCCTGGAGTACAGCAGCCCAAGCAGCTTCCACACGTTGCCAAAGATCATCTGGTGTGGCAGCTGGGGATGTAATCTGGGTCACTCGTTGAGCAACCATGGACCACATGTTTTCTATCGGCGAAAGATCCGGAGAGCGAGCCGGCCAGGGAAGCAATTCAATCTGGTTATTGACGAAGAACCTTTGGACAATGCGTGCCACGTGTGGTCGCGCATTATCCTGTTGAAATATGGCTGTGGCCGAGCCCTGAAGGTAAGGAAGGACAACTGGCTCCAGCACCTCAGATATGTAGCGCCGGCTATTTAAAGTACCGGCAATGCGTACTAGAGGCGTGCAAGAGTAATATCCAATACCGCCCCATACCATAATACCCGGTGCAAGACCAGTGTGGCGGTGCATAAAGCAGCTGTCCAGCATCCTCTCTCCACGGTGTCTCCACACTCGAATTCGACCATCGTGGTGCTGCAGACAGAAGCGTGCCTCGTCAGTAAAGACAACGTCATTCCATTCTGCCGTCCACATCCGTCTGTCATCACACCATTGGCGACGGAGACATCTGTGGTTCTGCGTCAATGGTAGACGAAGCAATGGACGACTTGCGGACAGACCACTCTGCTGTAAACGGCGTCGAATGGTACGCGCAGACACTGGATGATGCGTTACAGACGCAATGTGCTGTGCTATGGTTCGGGATGTCACTGAGCGATCCGTCACTGCCATGCGCACAATTTGCCTATCAGCACGTGCAGTGGTGCACCGAGGTGAATGCGATCGACCACGTCGGTCCGTCGTACCCTCCTGCATCCAACGATCACATATCCGCATTACCGTTGTTTGGTTTCGTCCAACACGACTAGCGATTTCTCTGTATGATAATCCACAATCTCGGTAAGCCACTGTCCTTCCTCTGTCGAACTCAGATACTTGATCAAAAGATGTTCGCTGTTGTCTACGAGGAATAACTGATCGACTTGTGAAACAACCACAAGGTAAACACACGTGCCGAACGTACACTCGTCGAAATCGCCAAGCCTTAAATGGCGCTATGAGGTGGCGCCACAGGCGCGCGTGATGTGCGTCTGCGCTGAAATTCTAATCAGTTGCATATCTCATCGCTGCAAACTCATGGTGTAAATTTCACCTGATTCGGATGCTTCCTTCAGGGTGTTGCATTTACGGTGGCCAGCAGTGTAGAAAGTGACTCAGCTAAGGAACGTGGTATGAAGCTGATGTGTGCAACTCCCTCATGCTGACACTAGATATTTCTCTAGTATCTGTAACGCATTCTGTCTCGATGCCACGTCAGACGTTCTGCGATGTATCCACTGGGCTATAGGCGGTGGTTGTTTAAGAATGATCACATACAGTAAATGGTTTGCTGATTGAGGTCGTAAGAAACGTACACTTGCTTTTCAGATCTCTAGTGTTACGCTCCAGTATAAATGCTGTCTGCAATTTGGAATCAAGCCTTCCCATTCAACCACATACCTGCATTGGATCCTACGGAGAAGTCTTTTAATGATTACACCCACTAGTGAATTATATTCGTGCACTCTCATATCTCGAAACCAGTCACCTTTATCGAAACTACTTGTTACAGTAAAATTCCAACATGCATCTTCTAACTGCTACGTAGACTCTGCCCCGCCATCCCTGCACCTTTGTGCATGTGATCATCCCCATTTAAGTCGGAGGGAGCTATATCTACCACATCCTGCAACCTGTATAGAAACAGAGTGAGTTGGTTTAATGCTATACGACCGAGTTTTGATCACTCAGTGGAAATGGGAACATGTTGTAATAGCTCTGCCAAACATGTGTAATATGTAGGGTGAGCACCAAACAAAGCCTGCTCCTGTAACATAAGGTAGTATAAAAGACAGTACGAAAAGTTACAGTGATGTTTCTTATCGGGAAAAAGAGGTAGACTCAAAATCATAAAGGTACTGCAGTCCGAAGCACGCCGCAAATTCGCGCACCTGCGGCTACCTGAAGTCATGGAAGCGGCAGAAAGGGTCGCCACACATGAAGAGGTGGCCAAAGAAGGCAAGGTGGAAGCCGCGCTCCACTATTCAAGCAGGAGAAGTGAAGACGACAACGGTGGGCTCCGCAAAACGTTGCACAAAGCCACCGATGACGCCGTTTCCGCGCTCAAATCCGCCGTGGCGGAGGAGAGTGCGGTCCTGAAGGCGGAACTGGACGAGATGTGTAGCAAGGCGACACAATTGAGGGTAGATCTGGCCCTCACATCTAACATGACACCTCAAGAGGCACCAACCCCCACCAGTACGGCGGTAGATGCAGAAACGCAAATGACTGTCTCCCTGGCCGATGCAGGCTGCTGGGCAGATGGTCATGGAGTTGGCGACACCCGCCGACACTAAGAAGTCGGCTCCCTTGGAAACAGTCACCCCTTCAGCCTCTGCACATAGGCTGAAGAGATGCCCATGGAGACCGAAGAAGAAGAAGATGGGGCGTTCTTCGAGTGCCTGTCCCTCCCCAACAAGAGTTGCGTGAGGTTGGTACTCAGTAAGATCGTAGACTCTCTACGAGATGGCAACTATCCCCACCATGGAAATCCATACCCTTTCACAGTAACCGATATCCCTCCTCTCCCACACCAACCCCGTACATTTCACTTGTGGTGTGAACCCCTAAACCAGAAGATTAAAGGGAGGGAAGTCGTCCAGCACGCGAATCTGGAGCATATCAACCGCTACCCGACCTTCAACAACAAGGACTGGAGGTACATGGTGGAAGGTAGCCATCCTTTATATCAAACAGAACTCGCCGCCAGTGGACTACCCCCATCAGACGAAAATAGAGTTCGGACTGCCAGGAAACAACAAGAAGAAGAATAAGAAGCCGCCAGAGACATCTAGCAGATAGTTTCTTTTGTTCTAGATAACCCAGAGGCCCATCCCGACCCGGAGGTGCCAACAATTCAATCAGTCAGGAGTAGAACAGGAACAGCTTCGACCAGCTTACATTCTTATGACTCGGGCTAAGGTTAAGGTCTGTCATTTAGTGTCAGTGTCAGCAGGCTTCTAAAGTATGTGCAAAGCAAAAAGACTACGTCCTGTCATAAGGAAAGGTATGGATTGAACGTGGAAAACTGCGATAGACGTAAAGGGAATGAATGAAAGACCATTTTTTTTTTTTTTTTTTTTTTTTTTTTTTTTTTTTTTTACACTGCTTGTGAAGGAACAATACAGGAGTCCTCTTGTATGCGCTCGGGGACTGGATGTTTGTCTTGTTCTCATCATTCATGAAAGTGGAAAGACTGGACTGAGTAAAGATTTGGAAATTGTACGGGCGCTGATAACCGAGCAGTTGAGTGCCCCACAAACCAAATATCAGCATCATCATCATCATCAACAACCTCTCGTATGATTAATAGTTTGCTTGAGTGTGTCTGTCACTAGTTTTGAGTTCCCAGCAGGATAACACCAGTTGTCTGGTATCGTCAGTTTTTGAGCTTTATTGCGATGTTAGACCATCTGTATGTAGCTCTAAGCATATAGTTGTGTAATTAGGCCTGACATTTCTGATTAAT
The DNA here is from genome assembly GCF_023864345.2 of Schistocerca serialis cubense. Taxonomy (NCBI): domain Eukaryota; kingdom Metazoa; phylum Arthropoda; class Insecta; order Orthoptera; family Acrididae; genus Schistocerca; species Schistocerca serialis. The sequence continues at coordinate 382,514,365 of NC_064639.1, forward strand.
TATGCAATTAGGTCCTATCTTAACTTCATTTTCCTGACCAAAATAAATAAAGTACACTAACCTAACCTTCCTCTCCTGCACCTGGATAGTTTCCGTGTGTTGGGGATGCACTTGGGCTTTCCATCTAGTAGAACAAGGATTTGAGTCCCAGAAAGGGCACCGCCATTTTTAATTTCCTGTCAATTCCATATGCCTCTGGTGGTATAATCACGTTAGTGTGGCGCATTTGGGCTTTCCATCCAGAGGAGTAGGGTTCGAGTCCTGGAAAGGGCACTGCGAATTTTAATTTCCTGTGAATTCCAGTTATGTTAGGGGGGTGCACTTGGGCTTTCCCTCCAAATAACCAGGGTTCGAGTCCCAGAAAGCACCCAGCCAATTTTAATTTCCTGGGCCAAAGAAACTCCTACCAAAACTCGAAAGGTGCAGGCTTAGAGAAACAGGTGGGGGTGGATGTGGTCGAGGGAGGGGGACTTAATTGATAAATTCAATTAATCTGCGTATCAATTTGGTACTGAAATTTGGCTGGAGCCACCATCTCCCTCCTACTTAGGTTTTGTCAATAAAAAATTAATTGTATTCAAATTCCCATTATAAGGCAAAGAGATATATTTGACTGAAGAACAGATTTTTTCTTTCTAAATAATTAAAGAAAAAGAACGTTACAGACTTTACCAAAAACTTATCAAATATCTGTGAAGACTATGAATGAACAAAAGACAAAGGGAGTTACGCTAATAGCAATGATCCTGGATTAAAACATGATTTTTGAGAAGAGATTTAAAAAATTTGAATAAGTAGGAGAATACTGGTGAATTACTGTAGTATTCGCACTCCCAATACCTTTAGAGAAGAGGAACAAGCATGGGTCAGACTAAGTTTCTTTTTACTTACTTATTTAATTTTATAGTTTGATTTTATGTCTCCTGGTACGGAAATGCCGTCTGCCAGCACACAAACCACGACACGTAGTTAGAAGAACGAAAACAAACAGAGAACAGTGGTGTACGAAAAAGTGTGTCGTGAAAAACGTAAGAAACCCATAGTGCTGCATAACAACTAAATATTAAATCATAACTATCAGTGTCTAAAGAACGAAAACCTTAAAGATATTTTAGCAAACGGCATTTCCCGATGTAAGCGAGAAATGAAGCGAAAATCATCGTAAGTACAGACCAAAACACTGGTAACGAACTGTTTTTCGATCTCAGAGCAAATCAAAATGTAGATAACTTATTTACAGACGACTGATAATGCTTTACCTCAATAAAGCGAAACACGTCTGGTGAAAAAAAAGAGAAAAAAACGCGTTTTTGTAGTTGCAACGATAGCACGAGATGACCACAGAAATGAAGAATTGGTACTAAACATTTAATGTAAACATAGTTTCAGTGTTCGAATCTTCAAATGGTTAAAATGGCTCTCAGGACTCTGGGACTTAACATCTGAGGTCATCAGTGCCCTAGACCGTAGAACTACTTAAACGTAACTAATCTAAGGACATCACACACAACCATGCCCGAGACCGGATTCGAAAGTGCGACGTGCAAATTAATTGAATTGATCAATTAAGTAGTGTGAATACTATGGTTCCAGACTGATGCACCTAGAACCGCTCGGTCACAAAGGTCGGCGTTTCGAAACTTAATGACGTACAATAAATGCGGACGGCTTTTGTCTTTCGGTAGGAACCATCATGTTGTTGTTGTGGTCTTCAGTCCTGAGACTGGTTTGAAGCAGCTTCCATGCTACTCTATCATGTGCAAGCTTCTTCATCTCCCAGTACTTACTGCAACCTACATCCTTCTTAATCTGCTTAGTGTATTCATCTCTTGGTCTCCCTCTACGATTTTTACCCTCCACGCTGCCCTCCAATGCTAAATTTGTGATCCCTTGATGCCTCAAAACATGTCCTACCAACCGGTCCCTTCTTTTTGTCAAGTTGTGCCACAAACTCCTCTTCTCCCCAATTCTACTCAATACCTCCTCATTAGTTATGTGATCTACCCATCTAATTTTCAGCATTCCATATCCTCGTTTTGCTTTTGTTGATGTTCATCTTATATCCTCCTTTCAAGACACTGTCCATTCCGCTCAACAGCTCTTCCAAGTCCTTTGCTGTCTCTGACAGAATTACAATGTCATCGGCGAATCTCAAAGTTTTTATTTCTTCTCCATGAATTTTAATACCTACTCCAAATTTTTCTTTTGTATCCTTTACTGCTTGCTCAATATACAGATTAAATAACATCGGGGATAGGCTACAACCCCGTCTCACTCCCTTCCCAACCATTGCTTCCCCTTCATGTTCCTCGACTCTTGTAACTGCCATCTGGTTTCTGTACAAATTGTAAATAGCCTTTCGCTCCCTGTATTTTACCCCTGCCACCTTCAGAATTTGAAAGACAGTATTCCAGTTAACATTGTCAAAAGCTTACTTTAAGTCTATAAATGCTAGAAACGTAGGTTTGCCGTTTCTTAATCTTTCTTCTAAGATAAGTCGTAAGGTCAGTATTGCCTCACGTGATCCAACATTTCTACGGAATCCAAACTGATCCTCCCCGAGGTTCGCCTCTACCTGTTTTTCCATTCGTCCGTAAAGAATTCGCGTTAGTAGTTTGCAGCTGTGACTTATTAAACTGATAGTTCGGTAATTTTCACATCTGTCAACACTTGCTTTCTTTGGGATTGGAATTACTATATTCCTCTTGAAGTCTGAGGGTATTTCGCCTGTCTCATACATCTTGCTCACCAGATGGTAGAGTTTTGTCAGGACTGGCTCTCCCAAGGCTGTCAGTAGTTCTAATGGAATGTTGTCTACTCCCGGGGCCTTCTTTCGAATTAGGTCCTTCAGTGCTCTGTCAAACTCTTCACACAGTATCTTATCTCCCGTTTCGTCTTCATCTACATCCTCTTCCATTTCCATAATATTGTCCTCAAGTACATCGCCCTTGTATAAACCCTCTATATACTCCTTCCACCTTTCTGCCTTCACTTCTTTGCTTAGAAGTGGGTTTCCATCTGAGCTCTTGATATTCATAAAAGTGGTTCTCTTCTCTCCAAAGGTCTCTTTAATTTTCCTGTCGGAAGTATCTATCTTACCCCTAGTGAGATAAGCCTCTACATCCTTACATTTGTCCTCTAGCCATCGCTGCTTAGCCATTTTGCACTTCCTGTCGATCTCATTTTTGAGACGTTTGTATTCCTTTTTGCCTGCTTCATTTACTGCGCTTTTATATTTTCTCCTTTCATCAATTAAATTCAATATTTCTTCTGTTACCCAAGGATTTCTATTTGCCCTCGTCTTTTTACCTACTTGATCGTCTGCTACCTTCACTACTTCATCCCTCAGAACCACCCATTCTTCTACTACTGTATTTCTTTCCCCCATTCCTGTCAATTGTTCCCTTGTGCTCTCCCTGAAACCCTCTACAACCTGTGGTTTAGTCAGTTTATCCAGGTCCCATCTCCTTAAATTAGCACCTTTTTGTAGTTTCTTCAGTTTTAATCTACAGTTCATAACCAATAGATTGTGGTCAGAGTCCACATCTGCCCCTGGAAATGTCTTACACCTTAAAACCTGGTTCCTAAATCACTGTCTTACCATTATATAATATTTCTGATACATTTTAGTATCTCCAGGATTCTTTCATGTATTCAGCCTTCTTTTATGATTCTTGAACCAAGTGTTAGCTATGATTAAGTTACGCTCTGTGCAAAATTCTACCAGACGGCTTCCTCTTTCGTTTCTTCCCCCCAATCCATATTCACCTACTACGTTTCCTTCTCTCCCTTTTCCTACTGACGAATTCCAGCCACCCATGACTATTAAATTTTCGTCTCCTTTCACTACCTGAATAATTTCTTTTATCTCGTCATACATTTCATCAATTTCTTCATCATCTGCAGAGCTGGTTGGCATATAAACTTGTACTACTGTAGTAGGCATGGGATTTGTGTCTATCTTGGCCACAATAATGCGTTCACTATGCTGTTTGTAGTAGCTTACCCGCACTGCTATTTTTTTATTCATTATTAAACCTACTCCTGCATTACCCCTATTTGATTGTGTATTTATAACCCTGTATTCACCTGACCAAAAGTCTTGTTCCTCCTGCCACAGAACTTCACTAATTCCCACTATATCTAACTTTAACCTATCCATTTCCCTTTTTAAATTTTCTAACCTGCCTGCCCGATTAAGGGATCTGACATTCCACGCTCCGATTCGTAGAACGCCAGTTTTCTTTCTCCTGATAACGATGTCCTCTTGAGTAGTCCCCACCCGGAGATCCGAATTGGGGACTGTTTTACCTCCGGAATATTTTACCCAAGAGGACGCCATCATCATTTAATCATACGGTAAAGCTGCATGCCCTCGGGAAAAATTACGGCTGTAGTTTCCCCTTGCTTTCAGCCGTTCGCAGTACCAGCACAGCAAGGCCGTTTTGGTTAATGTTACAAGGCCAGATCAGTCAATCATCCAGACTGTTGCCCCTCCAACTACTGAAAAGGCTGCTGCCCCTCTTCAGGAACCACACGTTTGTCTGGCCTCTCAACAGATACCCCTCCACTGTGGTTTCACCTACGGTACGGCTATCTGTATCGCTGAGGCACGCAAGCCTCCCCACCAACGGCAAGTTCCATGGCTCATGGGGGTGGAGCCATCATGGCATCTGGAAAAACCATGGCAATCCAAATAGGGATCGGTTGATGGAACACAGAAGACTGAACAGATTTTCCCTGTACATCATTTTCTTTACGGAACCGCAATTACCATACCATACTCAATGAGACCAAACGCGATTTGATAGTATTTCATGATTTTCCTTTGGTTTCAGTTGATTAAACCTGAATGGAAAGGAGGAGTTTCCAACGAGGGAGGCCGGTCAGAGTGGCCGAGCCGTTCTAGGCGCTACAGTCCGGAACCTCGCGACCGCTACGGTCGCAGGTTCGAATCCTGCCTCCGGCATGGATGTGTGTGATGTCCTTAGGTTGGTTAGATTTAAGTAGTTCTAAGTTCTAGGGGACTGATGACCTCAGAAGTTAAGTCCCATAGTGCTCAGAGCCATTTGAACCATTTCCAACGAGGGAAATCGTCACTTCGGTTTGAAAATATTGTATCTGTCAATAAAGCCTTGAGCTGTTGTAGCAGTATACTGAATAGATAACACTGCCAAGAGCTAAAAAACTATTTTTAGAATAGTAAGAATATCCTTGTGACATACGTGGTGTTCTAAAACCTTGGGTTTCCTTAGCGCATATGTCTCTATTACCGCAATCTAACATCAAATGTGACTGGTTGTGGCCAAAGACATAGAGCCACATTTTTGTAACAGTCATGGACAATAAAGATTCAATACACTGCTCATAGTGTCCCTGAATGTATGCTGCTGTTCCATTCCAACAAGTTCATAGTACCAACCAAAAATGTCATAAGAGAACGAATATAGTGAAATGTGAGTACATAGATGCTCTGTCCGTTAGATAGAAACCTACATACCGTTCGTTGAATTAACCATACTTGGTATTGTTACTTCGCTGTCGAGTATAAATTTTTTGTGTTGGTAACTGATGAGTGAAGAAAATGCCCTAGAAGAATATGAGTGGATCCCCAGAACAACTAAACCATCAGGACAGACTTTCATCGCCCGCAGCTCGTGGTCGTGCGGTAGCGTTCTCGCTTCCCACGCCCGGGTTCCCGGGTTCGATTCCCGGCGGGGTCAGAGATTTTCTCTGCCTCGTGATGACTGGGTGTTGTGTGCTGTCCTTCGGTTAGTTAGGTTTAAGTAGTTCTAAGTTCTAGGGGCTGATGACCATAGACGTTAAGTCCCATAGTGCTCAGAGCCATTTGAACAGACTTTCATCCTAAAGCAGCTTTAATTTCCTTAATGATAGCAAGTGGTAGTCAATCCTTGTTAAAAGTGTAAAACGTTTAAGCGGTCGGGTCAAGGAAAGCATCAAATTTCCAAACAAACGCGGTCGGACGAGACTTTAGTACGCTACCTTCTTTGTAGGTGTACTGCACTTCCTCTGAGTATTCTTGCAATGATTCTCAGTCTGGTATCTACGATTAGCTTCATCTCGTCGTTCCACTTTAAACAGTTCCGTATGCATACTTCTAGACATTTAATGTATGCAATTAGTTTCACTGACTATTTGGTAATTGTGTAACCAAATTGTAAGGGGGATATCTGCCTATTTAAAGCATTACGTTACATTCGTTAATGTTGAGGTTCAGCTTCCAATCCGAGCACCAACCGCCGATCCTCTGCAGGTATTCCCGTATTTCGCTACGGTTTCTTCACCTTCTGACTTCTCTGCACAGGGTGTGCGGAAGTTCCGGTTACGAACTTCTAGCACTTGTAGAACGGAGTGAGTACATAATATTTTGAATAGCAACCCATGTCTGGAAACGTACCGTTTCAGTTCTACGACAGTAATAGTTCAGATGTGTAACGCGTTCTTGTCTGCTGAGGGAAAGAGAAAGGTCTCAGAGTTAGTTGTCCTAGTCCGCAACAGGGTACACAGGAGACGTGTTCAAGTCTGTAACAACGTTGGTGGTCGCCATATCAAGCTGCTGCTGTAACGCATCAGTACTGTTAAGTATGTACAGTGTGCTGGGTTCTTTTTTGTTTCAGAATCATGTAAACACGTAATGTTTAAGTGTTAATAGAAACAAATGTTCTTAAGTGATAAACGGATGTTTCGTTATGCTTTCTTTCGAATTATTACCTAATAACTGTACTGCGTCACGCGTGATTCCATAACTCAAGCAAAATTAGGTGTATTAAACATCTGAACTGAAACCATCGCAGAACGGAAATGGTAATTTTCCGGACATGGTTTTCTACTCAAAATTTTGTGTACTAATTCTCCTCTACAAACCCCACAAGTTAGTAACGGGATCACTCTTTATATAACAGCACCATCTGCTAGGAATTACTCAAATCAGTCACACAGCAGATCTAATGCTCCGTTCGCTAGTACTTTGTTCATTAGGCGACAGTGGGGACCAAACACATTCAGGGAGTCATGGAAAATAGCACATTCGCACGTAGTGGGATGTACTCACTTCTGGGTCTCGTGGACGAACAGCGTGAGCTTGATTTCAAGGGATAGATGTCCGCGGAATCTCCGCTGATTCCTACAGACGTGATTTTCGTCGAAGAGAAAGATGATAATACGCGACCAGTAAACCTGGTAGCGATATAATTATGTGTGCCTGTTCGGTGAACTTGCTTGTAAACGCGAACGATATCTGTGATAGTGAAGCAGTGTAGAATTTCTGAAGTAATGTTAACAGCCCCATAAATTATTGGAAAATATAGTCTAACGGAAAGCTAGAGCTTATGTGCTATGAATGCTTGATTCTAAGCGTCAAATGGCGTTGAAGATGTGAAATATCATTATCGTAATGAAGGCCTCAAACATCACGCTGATATAATTCGTGCTCCGCCTGTTGTCGGAGAAACGCTAAGTGGATGAAGTCTTTTTAATATTTATCGTCGCGCGTCGTCGTTTATAGACTGATGGGACTGTAATGTACTCCGCGTCTGTGGGAAGTGGAACTAAAAAGGAAGCGAGAAGAAAAGCAGCGCGTCTTCCCACAGTGGCGGCCTCTAATGCTTCGCTGCATTATAGCCGCTTTAATGTAGTCACTGACAGAATCACGCCAGAACGCGGGCCATATTTTTATTTTATGCCAAACGACAGCTATGAAAGTTTTCATTCCAAAAAAGGTGCAGCTAGAATATTAAAGTTAAGGGTCGCTAAGTAGCGCTCGTATAACTCGTACGAAAACGTCGCGACACAAGCGGACCGGGAGAGACATATTTAGAAAATGTTTAGCTGCCAGTTAAGCAACTCACCGAGCCGGCAAAAGAAGAGGGAGCGGGAACCAATATCACTAAAACTAAGCGTCTGTCAGCCACAGAGCGTAAAAAAAAAGAAAGTGCCACGCAACGGATATCCACATACTGTTCCCTCGCATAAGCTTTTCCCGCTTTCCCTCCTTCTTTCTTCATTTTTTAGAAATTCAATTTATTCTGTAACCAGTCGGGAGAACGGCCTAAACACGGTGTTTTATGTAGCATTTACACGTGAGTTAAGGAGATTGAAAATCCATTAGAGCGGAGACGGACGTAATTGGAGCGGCCGGCGGACTTTGATATTCAGATGATAGGCTAATTGGCTGTGGGAACGGCTACTGTGGCGGCCGCCGCGGGCGCTGCCGCCTGGACCACAATTTGAGCACATTTCAATATCAAAGGCGGCGGCGGCGGCGCTGGCGCAGGCCGCCAGGTTCGCGCCGCCGCCGCTGCAGCGCTGCCATCGCGGCCGTCGACACCGCCTCGTCGCCCGCCGGCTGCGTGAGCCAGCGGCCGGCCGCCTGCGGGCCAGTCTGGGATCGTATCTCGCCTCCGCCACACGTGGACTTCCGTGGTAGACAGCGGTGTGTAGCAAATTTATTCAGTGTCGCTCTTGCCTTAACTGCCGCTACGGCTGGAATGAAGTCACTCACTGAAGCCTCTAACAACCCTACCACAACAAAGGTCAAAAATTAATTATGATTGTAGTGTTGCTCACGCGCCTAAATATTGCATTTTACGTGCAACAACAAAGTTATATTATGTGGCAGGTGTCATTAGAGCACAGTTAATAAAGTCATTTCATGAAATAATGGATAAACTAGGCACTCATCTTTTCGTGTTTCCCACGCTGGTCTCGTTGTGAACTCATGGCTCAATCGCCGAAAATATAGGTGGTGATGATTCCCAGCTCGGGTGCAAAGAGGCCTAGGTGTTATTCTGCGATGTTCAAAAGTTTTATAGATGTGTTTCATAACCAATTTTTGAAGAATAAACTTTTGCAAGTTAAGACAATGGTGATGTAAAAAAAGTAATCAGCACTCCGGATTTAAGTTACACTTCTTTTTTATTACTTTTGTTGCAACATCAAGTTTCAATATAAAACATACTTGAAAATATCTTCCTCGCTGTTAAAGTTCAGATTTCATAAACTGACTACAATTTGCGTCTTTTCAACATGACGACCAAGACTTGACTCTTGAATAACCGCTTACGCGCCCAAAGATCATAGTTACAAGTACGTCAAAGATCATAGTGACAAAAGAAAGAATACACATAAGAATAATATCATTGCAATATAAACATATCGATGTATCAGAGTACCTCTACATTAATGAAATCAAATCTGAATGTTGTCACAGAAATATGTTAACTATTTTACAGAAATACAGTAGAATATTGCTGGTATCGAAAGGTTGGAGTGAGGTGCCGTAATGGTTAGGTAATTCCATTACAAGTCTTCTCGTTTCATTTTTTCGAAAACGCATATTTGTGCCACCAGCTGCACTCTTGTATATTCTCTAACGCTTTCGATTGTTACATTCATCTTCACAGGAGAAAACTGAAAGCTACAAAAAAACCAATATACAGGGTATCTGTTAAGCCACTCCCTAGTTTTAAACATTATTTATGAACTAATTTTCTTATAACTACTTTTGTTAGAAACAGCACTCCTTGAGATTGTGTTCAACATAATTTTTAACCTCCACATAAGCTCCAGCATTCTCTACGCATGTTTCTAAACCAAATGGTGCGCCCGATACTGTTTCCTGCAACATATTAAGTGGAACATTAGCCAACACGTCAGATATTACTGCTTCCAATTCACTCAAGTTCCGTGGTTTTTTCTTGTAAACCTCCTCCTTAGCCCATCGCAAAGAAAAAAAAATAGCCAGGCGTTAAATCAGGGATGTGGGAAGCCCATTCATGTGCACCACATCTGCCAATCTAACGACCTGGAAAATGATCATACAGCCATTCACGAACATCATTTGCAAAATGTGCAAGAGCTCCTTACTGCACGAAGTGAAGTTGTTGGTTGTTCCATTGTTAAGTTACTGGCCATACACGATCTTGCAGCTTTTCCAGGTATCTTTCGCCATTCGTTGAGTTCCGCAGAAAGAAACAACTTCGAATGTCGTGATAGCACAGCATACCGACACATTAGTGTGGGTTTTTGGCTGCCTAATACTGGCAGATATTCCTGTTTACAAATCCTCCAATGTGGAAAACTGTTTCCTTCAGTCCACGGAATGTTCTAAAAAAGGTCAGGCCAATCGTTGTTCCAGTCCAAGAAAATTTCTTTAAACTCCGTTCTTCCATCACAGTCATCAGGAAACAGTTATCGCACATTACGTGGCTTCCACTGCGTAAAAGCTAGATCTTTCGTAAGAATCGTTCCAATACGCAACACGAAAGACCACTTTCACGAAATCCCTGACGCAATGATTTCTTTGGGCTCCTCTTGAACATATCACGAACTCGCTCATCATTCTCTAGCATCCTCGAAGTTGGTGATCCTCCTGATCTTCTTGTGCGGGTTACACTCCCAGTCGTTAGTAATTTGGAATAGCAATTTTTAATTTCGTTTGCATCCAGTGTTGCATGGTTCTCTCTTTCAGCCCTCCACCATATTCGTATTTGCACCCCAGATCCCCAGTCCTCATAACGAGCTGCTATTTTGGTCCATTCTTCGCAGCCAACACAGGTGGCATTTCCCAAATGAAACAAAAGAAAAAATGATGTTAATCACAACCTCAGGGAGCCCCGTTTCCAAGTACTTCTACGAAAAGTTATTACGCCGGTAGAATAAACAAAAAATTGTACAGTTGATGGTACAAATTGGCTTTTTTCAAATTATCTAATACCCGTAGACAGTAACTTACGGAAAGCTCCTCTAGTTTTAATTTGGATTCGCTCTGTAGTAACTGCTTGTCTGGCTTTTACCTCAGTCACAAGCATACATATCAGTTCTACATCTACATCGAATACGTTTTTGCTGTCCTGTCGAAGTTGCAAGTTCGCCGCGTCCGATGAGGAGATCTGAATGACGTCACTGAAGCCGCGCGGGATTAGCCAAGCAGACTAAGGAGCTGCAGTCATGGACTGTGCGGCTGGTCCCGGCGGAGGTTCGAGTCCTCCCTCGGGCACGGGTGTGTGCGTTTGTCCTTAGGGTACTTTAGGTTAAGTAGTTTCTAAGCTTAGGGACTGATGACCCTAGCAGTTAAGTCCTATAAGATTTCACATACATTTATTAAAAAATAAAAACTTCAGTGAAAAACAGAAACTTTTTATAATGTTTGTTTATTATTATTCAACACAAAGTAAAATCTTTTTTCTCCATTTCAATGTAGGTGTCGTCACCATGGCCGCCATACTAATGACCAGAAAATGCACGCTGTCGTCTGAAGCTGTCAAACCAAACCACCACAGGTTGCTTAGGCCATTCCGTAGATGTCCGAACTCACTAAGACACCATCTGAGACTGCCTCCCCCCCCCCCCCCCCCCTCCAGTCGAGATTTTTTTTTATTGCAATAGCTTGTAACGTCATTCTTGTTGCGTCGGAAAAGTCCTGTGGTGGATCTACAATGTGCCTTATGGATCAAATTATTATTTGTACTGTTTCAAACGAGACTGGAGACCTATTTTCTAATCCGGTTCAGTGGACCAAAATACTATCCGGCCACGTTCATAGGTTTTCGGTCCTGTTCAAATAGCATCAGTAGTAAGTTAACTGAACCGGGCTGACATGGGGAAGGAACTGCTGAAAGCAGTCAAAAATTTCAAAATACAAAGTTAACCGGATTGTGGTTGTTATCTACAGGGTGCTAAAAGAAAGTATTCCGTATTTTGAGAGGTGATAATATGGACCAAAACAAGACAAAAATGTCTGCTAAACGTGGGCTCTGAAATGAATACCTTAAGAGGTGTGATCGCTTGTTTGTTTTCGTTAGTGAATGGGCAATAATTAATGGCGTACACTAGTAGGGCTTTACATACTAATGAGCAGTTCGACTGGTGCAAGGTATCTTCACTTCCTATCAAACGACTTCCTTTTCTGCTAGAGCAAGTACGATTGCAACAAATGGCTGGTGACGTGGCTCACTCACAATGGAGCAGCATCCATTTTCTCTGAAATTCCAAGAACACCTCACACACATGTGTAATGGGCAACGACTTGGTTGGAAGGTCCTGTACGTTGGCCATCTCGTTCCCCAGATCTTAAAATCACTTGGATTTTTGGTTGTGAAGGTACTTGAAATCTTTAATGTGTGCAAGCGGTATTAATGATGTACAGAGACTACAGGAACACGTCAACAACGCCTGCCAGCGCATCCGTGCCCAACCTGGAATCTTTCATAGAGAGTGTGAGTCCCTAAAACGTCAGAATCATGCCTTACTGCGAATCAACACCATACTGAGCAGCTTCCTTAGCGATAACTCAGATGTGTAGGTCGAATATATTAGCAAGCAGATTACATTAGACGCTATGCTGTTTCACAGTCATAGAATAGTGTGTTCTCATTTTACTTATTTGTTTGCTGTATTCTGTAGGTAGTTCGTAAAACAAAGAGCCTCCACCGGAAGAGATACTCGTATGCTTCACAGTAGTGAAGGCGAACAAGTGTTCATAGCTCTTAAGTTATGAATTTTAAAGTCCATCTTTACCGATTTTTTTTCTGCATCATACTACTAGCGATCAAAATATGGAATTCTTCTTGTAACAGCTTTTGTGTCAAAACATTGCATTTCTTTCATACATTTGTAAATGGATTTTTCCAAGGCGAATTGTTTCTAACGTTACCGATGCATTGTTACCGATGTTTTAAGTAAGTGAGATATCCTTTTTTTTTTTTTTTTTTTTTTTTTTTTTTTTTTTTTTTTTTTTTTGTAAATAAACTTTCGGAAAGTAAGCTGATCAGAGTTGTCATGTGAACCTTTTCGGAGTTGGTTCAGGTAAGCAGTCCGTCGCAAAACCTATTCTGTAACTGTAAATAAGAAGTGGCTTACAATAAATATTATGAATCCTGAAGACAGACGTTAAAAACAGAAACGAAATGTGAAAATTTGAGTTACACGAAGAAAGATATTGAAGCAAACACAAGCAAATACATTAACATGAAAAGGGACAGATAATATCACGCAATTTTACGTTGTAGCCAAAAGTGCCTGTTTCACTACAATGGAACCAACTTTTATTCTGTGATGTACAAAGATCCTAACATCTGAAGCAACCGGTAAAATACGGATCGAGTGCTAGCGATCGATCTTCGATTTTCAAGAAAGAGGCTGGATCTAATAGAGTTACTGTGCTACCATAGCGAGAAACATTATAAAAAAAAAGAACAGCCCAGTGACAGCTACAATAGCATTTTCAAAGCATTGAGCAACGACCTGAAGCTATGCTCATCTTAGAGAAAACCAGCTCATTAGCTAAGACTTGGACAATGCCGATTTTAAAAATTGCACACATACTCCAGGAATGTACCGCTTCAGAAGTTTTACTGCTTGAACTTTAGCAGCATTCACTTTACTATATCAGCAAAATTCCGTCCGCTGTTGAACCATATACTTTTTCTTGTCACCAGGCACATCTCTTGCGTATTATAAGCAGTCTACATTACAACAACAAACCTTGGGTCGAGTCTTCCAGACCTGCCTCCTCAATGGCTTCCCGAAAGGCACCTGCAGTGCCTTCAGCAGAGTGTGTTTACCTTCTCCTGTATCTCGTTATAGCAAGGGGCCTTTCCTACAATGATACTAGAAATGATAAAGACAGAGGGCAGCAGAATAAATTGTCATTAATGCTCGTCAAAGAAGTTGGTATCTGCAAACTGACTCAGCCTTGATTTCTAAACGTAAAACTTAATGTATTCATTTTTCTACAACAAATGGACTAACAATACGTGAAGTGGAATCCGTGAAAAGCGCGGTATATTTATCAATTTAGGATACATAGCGATGAAAATCTTATAGCTTTTGAAATAAAACGAACTTTATCAAAACTCTACATCTTTATACTTCATGTCTACCTATTTATTTTTCAACGCAGTCACCCTGGCGCCAAGATGTTTCTCCTAAGGAGAGATTGGTTTGTTGATACCATCACTCTACCATGTTTTGTTCTGTTGCCGGAGCCACAACCTCATCTCTGCTTGCACCGCGTCATTACTATCAAAGTGAAGTCCTCGAAGCTATTCTTTAAATTCTGTAAACAGATGAAAATCGGATGGGGCCTAGTCGGGACCCTATGGAGAACAATCGATTACGGTGAACCCAAGGCGTCATATTGTTGCAGGTGTCGCAGCACTTGTGTGTGATCTGACATTGTCGTGCTGAAGGAGATGGTGCTCTACGTGTGGACAAACTATTAGAATTTTTGCTTTCATTTTTCTGAGGGTCTCTCAGGCATCGACATAGTTACGTTACAACACCTCTGCTTTACACACTACAATTGGGAGCCTTCTAGCGGCAGAGGGTTGCAACTTGCACCAGCGAAGCGGGAAAGTCCACCGAGTAACGTGCATGACATGTTACACCTGCCCGATATTGAGAACAGAATAAAAACACAGCACGCTCTCGTAGGAAGAAAGTCCTAATTGGAAACGGAAACCACGTGTGTACGTTTACCTCACCCCTCATGGTAATGTACATGTGCCCCAGTGAAAAAGACCAATAAAAAGGTGTTAGCATGTGGACGTAATGTGCTGTTCCAGTCTCTCCTGTACCTAAGGTCCATTACCGTTCCCTTTGGATCCCTACGTAATTCAGTGCTCTCCGATACACACGATCGAACAGCGGAGGAGTGGTACTCAAGCGTATTTGTTTATATGTTCAGATGTGCTAACAAAACTAACGGGGTTCCATTTAAAAAAACGTAGGTTTGTGTTAAAAAAACATACTTCCGTACATTTTTGTATGGTTTGTATTAACCAATTACACTAGCCCCTCTCCTCACGTTCGGTCTGTGGAATCGATTCGTCAGTATTTGATGTGATTTACGAAATATATCCAGCGGAATGTTAGGTGACTCACCCTATATATATATATATATATATATATATATATATATATATGTGTGTGTGTGTGTGTGTGTGTGTGTGTGTGTGTGTGTATGAGCATCTTACAATAAATTTACGTTTCAAATTATTGACCATCGCTGGCCACTACTTTCTCCCATCTTTCGGGCAGCATACGAATCCCGCGGTGGAAGAACTGGACGTCTTTCGAGAAGATCCATGCATCGATCCAATTTTGCAATTGCTCATATGACAGGAAGCGCTGGGCAGCCAGGTCTTGTACCATTGAACTAAAACGTTAGTCAAAGTAAGCAATGTTTGGAAAACACGGCGGTGGGGTAGGACTTCCCATTTCAACGTTTTCAGGTATGTTTTGGCGTGTTTTGCGACTAAGGTGGGGCACTGTCATGCTGCAATATCACCTTTCCATGTATTTCATTGTACTGGGGCCGTTTGACTTTCAGTACTCGGGTCAAACACATCAGTTACTTTCGATAAAGATCTCCTGTGATTGTTCTCGTCGGTTGCAGTAGCATCGAAAGATTTCTCTTCTTCACAACCATGCCGGTTCAACGTCAAGACGGCCGCGGTGGCTGATCGGTTCTAGGCGCTTCAGTCCAGAACCGCGTGACTGCTACGGTCGCAGATTCGAATCCTGCCTCGGGCATGGATGTGTGTGATGTCCTTAGTTTAGTTAGGTTTAAGTAGTTCTAAGTTCTAGGGGACTGATGACCTCAGATGTGAAGTCCCGTAGTGCTCATAGCCATTTCAATGTCAAAAGCACCGTTCTTGAAGCATGGAAACCATTTTCTGTCAAATTCTGTCACTATCAGGCGTCTCATCATAGGTCTTACCCAGCTTTTAAAGAGCCTCAGCCGCAGATTTCTTCAGATCAAAGCAGAAAATTAAAACCTCCCGCAGATGGCGAGAATTCGGCTCGTAATTTGACATATTCAGCCCACAATAACTTTAACGTCCAATCAAAAATCGACTAATATTCTGATGGCGTTATGGTGTCAAATGCCTAAGCTTACTGAATGACACTTGTGACCTACGATTTGCACCACTACTTTCCAATAATGCAAAACCGTGGAAGCAAAGTTGTAGACCTAATATACGTTTATAAGGTTTCTCAGCTTCGGAGATAAAAAGAAGTCCGCCAGGTATGGAGAGTGCGTAGGACTAGGCAGCGTAGTCATTTAGTTTTTTATGCGATAATCACGTACTATGAGGGATGAATGTTATCGTGATGTAGGAGCAACGAATTGTGTTGCAACATTTCAGGCCGTTTCTGTCCCGCATTTCTCGCAGGCGTTGCAACACGTCCCGTTAGTACCATCGATTAACAGTTTGTCCCTGTGGCACAAATTCATGATGAACTAATCCTTAAAAGTCAAAGAAAACTGTCAGCATGGCTTTGAGATTTGACCTTACCTGACGAGTTTTTTTGGTCTCTGAGAATCTTTCCCGACCTATTACGAAAATGGAACTTTGGTCTCAACATCTTAACGGTAGAGCTACGTCTCATCACCAGTTATGATTCTCTTCAGGAACATCTCGTTCTCATTTGCGCGAACCAAAAGCTATTCACAGATTGCGAGGCGGAGGTCTTTCTAGTCTTGACTCACGAGCCGTGGGACGAACCTGGCTGTAACACGATGCATTCCAAGACGGTATGTCAGGATTTCATGACCTGTTGCAAATGAAATGTTACATTCTTCTGCAATCTGTCGGACATCCAGTCTTCGGTTGGCAGGCACAGTTTCATTGACGTATCTGACATGAGCGGCGTCGGTAGAGGCCGAAGGGCGTCGAGAACGAGGGTCATCGTTAAATTCCGTCTGGAGATTTTTAAACTGTGGGAACTACTTACAACACCGAGTACCTTTTAAGAACGCATTACCATAGGCTTCCTGCATCATTTGGTGTGTCTCTGAAAAGGTTTTCTTGAGTTCCACGCAAAAGTTAATGCCTAAGAGCTGCTCCTCTAACTCTTGTCATCTCTAAATCCGAAAACTGTGCGCCAAAAAGCTTCACTCAATACAACAGTGAACAATAACTAACAGGAATACCAACGTCATTTCGCTCTAACACACCACTGGCGCGAAATTACGAATGTTTCGGAATTTTTTGGGCAGATCTCGTACTATTGCGTCAATCTTAGTGGAAACTAAGTTGATCACATTAGAGATAACACAATGATTCCATTGAGAGCGGCAAGTGTTGTTAGCTCGTAGTGTAAGCGTGGAAAGCGATAGTAGAAAATGTTTTCATAGTCCAGAGAGACTGATTAAAGCTAACTTCGCTGGATTTATATGTGATGAGCAGAAGAAAAAAATAGCCGTGTTAAAGAACAATGCACACAACATGCTTCCAACCAGAATGATGTCGACTATTTCAGTATTTTATTTCCCTGCCCCCTCCTCAACAAAAAAGAAGTGGTTCCCACAATACTTCTGATGATAACGGAGACACTTTACAGCATATTTGTCAGTGCTGCATCAGTTTGTAAACTACGGTTTCGCTTCACACAGGATTTCACGTGCTTATTTTACGTGTACTTGGAAAGAAACTTTGAACCTCTGTATCTCGGAAACGGAGGAAGATATCAATAAAATTTTCGAGGATATTCGAGGTCTGGATCTTAGGAAAAATTTCAGCAATTGGTTATGCATGTCCGTCTGGGAATCCACGGGTCTGTTTTATGAAGGAAAAAAGTTTTAAAAACTACTTTTCCTGGGGTTTTTCTAAAGAATCGCCCATGAACTAATGATGCCTCAGTAAGTCCCTTAAGGCCCACTGCAGACCAAATAAAATTCAAAAAGAACCAACGGATTTGCTCCATTTGCCTAAGCTGTAGGACGTGTGTGATATTCATACTTTGCTTCTGTACTGCAGGATAGTGATACTAAGACTATCTTTCTGCTGGGTATACAAATGGTCCTTGGCCCATGGGCTATACGAAAAAGAACCTTGACAATCATCAACAGAACCCAAGTTATAAGCCCCGGAATTATCCTGTTTTTATTCGCGGCGTTTTGGAACATATTAGATAGTGCAAGACGTCGCATGCGCACAGATACACGACTTGCACGAAAGCTCTCTGAGAGATGTTTTTGTTTAGGGGATTTGCTTTTTTAAGGCACATCTAATTATCTGAGCCGGAAAAGATTAAAAATCACCTGTTAGTTGACACTTCAAGCCTTGAACTGCGTTTTTTCAATCAGATTTCAGAGCGTTCCGTGCTAGCAGTCTGTCGTTGCTAATGAGTAGAGGATTGATTGACATGCAGCGAAAATTGCCAAAATATGCGCTAAGTGCCACAACTTAATGCTAAAATTCAGGAAATGTGCACTATAAAATAACAAATATACATCACCTCCGCACTTAAAAGGAATTAACCAATACAAAAAACAGTGTAATAACGTAACGGTGACATTGAAAAGTACTTTCCAGCTAGTGCCCCCTGGTCATGATGCACCAACAAAGATTTACTGACGCATGGTCGGTAACAATCTGTCTTACTAACAACTGTTAGTTATGCCTGTTAAAATTACAACTCATGATTGTCGAAGTAGAGAGGATATAAAATGTAGACTGGCTATGGCAAGAAAAGCGTTTCTGAAGAAGAGAATTTTGTTAACATCGAGTACAGATTCAAGCGGTAGGATGTCTTTCCGGGAAGTGTTTGTATGGAGTGTAGCAATGTATGGAAGCGAAACATGGACAATAAGCCGTGTAGACAAGAATAGAATAGAAGCTTTCGAAATGCAGTGCTACAGAAGTATGCTGAAGATTAGATGGATAGAACCCATATGTAAGGAGGAGGTACTGAACAGCACTGGCGAGAAGAGAAATTTTTGGCACGACTTGACTAGAAGAAGGCATCGGTTGGTAGGACACGTTCTGAGGGATCAAGCGATCACCAATTTAGTACTGGAGGGAAGCATGGAGGGTACAAAACGTAGAGGGAGTCCAAGAGACGAATACAGTAAGGAGATTCAGAAGGATGTAGGTTGCAGTAGTGATTCGGAGATGAAGAGGCTTGCCCAGAACAGAGTCGCACGGAGGGCTGCGTGAAACCAGTCGCTGGACTGAAGACCACAACAACAACAATGGTTTTAGAGGAATAAATATAGTGTTGCCGGTTAACTCTGGGAGCATAGTCTGTGAAATATCCAGGATGAACGAGAACATCACACACAAACTTTCAGTATACTGTTATATATTCGTTTTGTTATTACAGTTATCCATGCTCCTGTAAGGTTCCTTCACAACATTGAATAAGCCTGCAGTATGCAATAACCGAAAAGTAAAACACAAAGCAAAAGTGATGCGGCATTGCTGCCGTCGCTGCGAGAAAAAGGCACAGCGTCGTTATGTCACTCTTCCAATGGATTCAGTGATCCCTCACACGAAGTGCGTATCGGCCAACTCCTCACCAGTACCCCTATCTCTGTATGTCACATGCAACGCACAATTAACACAGAGGAAAAACGAAACCCTGGACAGAACCGAACTGTAGTGAACACAAACCTGAGGAGAACGAGGCAAGGAGGACATTACTTTTGTCTACAGGAGGTACCGTGAGCGAATGGAAACACGACACACAGTGAAAGCCGCCGACATTGCACTGCTGTGAACTATTTTCAGTGTAATACAGATAAAAAGCTAACTGGGGCAAGAAACAAAACGAAAAGTAATAACTCCGTAGCGAGCTGCAGGAGACGGTGGGTCCCTCACACCAAAATATTCAGAAGGTACCTCCACCCAATCCCTTCAAGTTTGTCGGTGACGCCGCGCGGGGCAGCCGCCCTGTCTCAGGCGGCTTGCCACGGTTCGCGCGGCTCCCCCCCTCCCCCCCACCCTTCGGAGGTTTCAATTCTCCTTCAGGCATGGATGTGTGTGTTGTCTTTAGCGTAATTTAAAGTTAGAGTAAGTAGTGTGTAAGCCTAGGGAAAATGACCTCAGCAGTTTGGTCCCATAGGAATTTACCACCAAATGTTTTGTTGGTGGCTCTCTGGTTCACGTACATCTGATTTCTCCGCTGGCATCGAGCTGGCTTCACAACTAAACCAGCGTAACCTACAAACCAGATACATTTTATGTCCGCTTTCAAACTTCTTTCCAACAAAGATATTTGTTACGTAGGAATCTATAGTTTCGCCTGTACGAAATCAAACAGCAATTTCGAGAGTATTTATTGCCCTGGGTAACATGTAAACTAAGGTAAAACAATGGACATCCGTGCGCAGAAATAATCTAACATTTTTCGTAACATACATATCCAACGTACTCCGTTGGTCAGGAAGCTCTTCTTGACATTGACTTGTTAGGAATTATGACAACAAGTGATTTATGTGAGATGTCTTAAGGTATGTCCAGCTTCTTCGAGGCTGTTGTTGCTAACGCAAGATAGCAGCACAGACATTTGCAGCGCATATTGTTTATCTTCCAGTAGTTCCAGTACCATCCAACTTTCTTCAATTATCTGACCAGCGAAACAACTCTTGTAGGACAGAAGATGTGTTACATGATTTGGAACTGCTTTTTACAATAGATCTAAAATTCATACTGACGCGTTTACCAATGTTACCCGAAAGCAATACGTATTTCACTAGCAACGCTAAAATTACACATCACGAAAATAAAAATCTGATATCAAAGTTCCTTGAAATTACTGCAATCAGTCGCCTTTTGATTTTGTTCTTCAATTCTTTTATTGTCCCATTAACGGTTTTGAATCGTCTACCGATTCATCATCACGTGGTACATATTTGTTGTTTGTCTGCAGCAGGGTGGGAGTCGTGTGGCTGTGGTAATATGTATAAACGAAAGACGTAAGCACTGAGTGTGGTGAGAATTACTCACATTAAGCGATAGATTTTGTTGCTTTACTTCCAGTTATCAGTACCCGTTGGTTGAATGTTGGTGCACACAATATCTTGAAAAATATTCATTATATGTTCCAGGATACTGGCTACACCAACATGCAACCAAAGTTTACTGGTGACTGGAAGTGAAGCAATAAAATCTATCACATAATGTGAATAATTTTCGCCACACTCAGTGCTTCCATCTTTCGATTATACATCTTACCACAGCTACACGACTCCCACAACGCTGCAGCAAAACAATAAATATGTACCATCTGATGATGAGTCGTTGTACGATTCGAAACCGGTCATGGAACAATAAAAGAACTGAAGAACAAAATAAAAAGGGGACTGGTTGCAGTAATGTCAAGAAACTTTATTCATCACAGTTTCGGTTTTCCTCATCCATAATAGATAAAGGTTTGAAAATCTGATATTACTTAAAGTGGCTTATTCTTGACTCTTAATAAATCAGTATTTATAAATGTAATTTTGTCGAGGTTAATGACTATGAGCCAAAACATTATAATCACCTCCCTCGTACTGTATTGGTCCACCTTTGGAACGCATTACAGTAGCTATTCTGCATGGCATGAATTCCATAAGGTATTGTTAGGTTTATGGAAGTACACTATGTGATCAAAAGTATCCGGACATTTGGCTGAAAATGACTTACAAGTCTGTGGCACCCTCCTCCAGTAATGCTGGAATTCAATATGGTGTTGACCCACCATTAACCTTGATGACAGCTTCCACTCTCGCAGGCATACGTTCATTAGCAGCCCATTCTTTACGGAGTGCTGCACTAAAGATAGGTATCGATGTCGGTCGGTAAGGCCTGGCACGAAGTCGGCGTTCCAAAACATTACAAAGGTCTTCTATAGGATTCAGGTCAGGACTCTGTGCAGGCCAGTCCATTACAGGGATGTTATTGTCGTGTAAACACTACACCACAGGCCGTGCATTATGAACAGGTGCTCGATCGTGTTGAAAGATGGAGTCACCATCCCCAAATTGCTCTTCAACAGTATGAAGCAAGAAGCTGCTTAAAACATTGATGTAGGCCTGAACTGTGAAACTGCCACGCAAAACAAGGGGTGCAAGACCCCTCCATGAAAAACACGATTACACCATAACATCATCGCCTCCGAATTTTACTGTTGGCACTAAACATGCTGGCAGATGGTGTTCACCGGGCATTCGCCATGCCCACGCCCTACCATCGGATCGCCACATTGTGTACCGTGATTCGTCACTGCACGCAACGCTTTTCCACTGTTCAGTCGTCCAATGTTTACGCTCCTTACACCAAGCGAGACGTCGTTTGGCATTTACAGGCGTGATGTGTGGCTTATGAGCAGTCGGTCGACCATGAAATCCGTTTTCTCAAAAAAATGGTTAAAATGGCTCTGAGCACTATGGGACTCAACTTCTGAGGTCATCAGTCTCCTAGAACTTAGAACTAATGAAACCTAACTAACCTAAGGACACCACACACATCCATGCTCGAGGCATGATTCGACCGTAGCGGTCGCACGGTTCCAGACTGTAGCGCCTAGAACCGCTCGGCTACTCCGGCCGGCCCGTTTTCTCACCTCCTCTTAACTGTCATAGTAAAAAGGTATGACTTTGGGGTGTCCGGATATTTTTGATCGTATATTGTATCTGGCACGATATGCCTGCACATGGGACATGCTATTCCCCTAAATTATTTCGTAAATTACGGCCCAGTGGTTTGTGAGTGAGGACCTGGTGCTGTTCAAAGTGCTGTTGCACGATTCTGGTTTCTTTTACGTGAGCAATTATCCTGCTGGATGTCATCGCCGTTGCTGTCGGAAAAGGTATCAACAATCACATATTAAATAGCAACCGTGGTACCTTAAGTTACTACCAGATCCTACAGAAGCCCATATGAATGTCCCTCGTAGCATAATACTGCCCCCATCAGCCCGAGCCCCTGGCGTGCTGCATGTTCCGAGCAGACATTCGCCTGGGTGCCAGCGTCCCCGGACACGACCAGCAACATAATATCTTAAGAAAGGATCAGTTTCCATTCATCGACTACGCTGTCTCAATGAACTTGGGCCCACTGCAGTCGTCATCGTCGATGTCGTTGGGTCAACATGGGATCCTAGAGGATGACAATGGCAGAGACCCAAGTTCAATTATGTGCGCTGAAGGGTTTGTTCTTAAGCAAAAATGTCTACCCATGTGGCACCTCTTTTATAGATTTAAGTCACTTTGCGTATTTTTATTCGTGTTTGATTTCTTACGAGTTAGAAATTATTATTAATAGAGATTAGCAACACTGGCCTTCGGCATTGTAATAACTGAAGCTTTCGTGTGAGGAATTTTTTGTCGGCCTCACAGACAGTCAGTGAATCATTATGTCCCCAAAATGGGATCTGAATCTAATTACATTAAAGGAGTCCGACAGCCATTCTACAGGCGACAAAGTGATAATTCATTTCGTAATTTCAAAGAAATCCCACAAGCTGTGGTCAATCGAACTGCGACTTGGAGTCGACATAGACGTAACTTTCGAAATTAAATGTGAAAAATATTGCGTGAAAGCATTTATCAGTGCTCAAACTTGAGAAATATCTTTTACTCCATCGCATTTTAAGATATCCAGAGACCATATTTATACGTAAAATAGTTTTGTGCTTCACACAGGAAACTGATGTAATTAAATAAAATATCTACAGACTCGCAACGTGAAAAATATTTAAGAAGTGATAATGTAGCTGTATTTCATTTTAATTTTATTTACTTATAAACAGACTTTTACTCAGTCATCAAATCTGACGTTTACTCTTTCATCAAATGTACCACACATCGATGCATATCGTAACCTGTTAGTAGCTGCCACTATGATCCGCATCGAATGAACCCTGCCTAGCTCCCGACACACTCAGATTAAAGCGAAAAGTGGTCGTACAACGTAAACGTTTGATAATTAATAGCCCTAACAAATGAATCCATGGTGTGTTCTTTACAGAAACCAATAGTCACTTTCCGCATTATTTTCGTGTTTCATTTCTTATGAGTGAGAAATTATGAATAATAAAGAGGCAGAATGCCTGAGACAGTTAAGCAACAGACGCTCTCATCTCCCATACATCTCGGCAGCAAGCGCTTACGACAGTCCTTTTCCACTGCATCGTGGACTGCATGCGTCGCCTGTCGTTTCTCCACCGTCTCGATACCTCCAACGCTTTGAGCCCAAGCCAAATAGCCAGTCGCAGCAAAAGTATCTCCATCACTCATCTCTTTGCAAGTCTATACAACCAAGTGCTAAGAGTCTGAGAAATCCCCCC
Organism: Schistocerca serialis cubense; assembly: GCF_023864345.2. Taxonomy (NCBI): domain Eukaryota; kingdom Metazoa; phylum Arthropoda; class Insecta; order Orthoptera; family Acrididae; genus Schistocerca; species Schistocerca serialis. Next base: position 382,538,449 of record NC_064639.1, read on the forward strand.
TGCTCCATGACCTCCATAGAAACCCCACCAATGCAAACTCACGTCCAAATGGGAAACTTTGACACAAAACTTGCCCCCTCTCCTCCGAAAATCTGGCCAATGTCTTATTTTTCCAATCTGGCAATCTCTCATGCTTGAGAAGAGCTACTGCACTAACCAATCGGAGCAGCAGCTGCGCTGTCTTTACTCGGTAAATGGCGCCCGACCAGCTACTGGAGCTCCTATTTTTAGCACTGCCTGACTATCGTTGTTCTCGCTATTTTCTGCAATTCTTGGGCCAACAAAGTTCGTGGCCTGGCAACGAATTGCGGCTGACACGAGTTTTGTCCCCTTACAAGCCACATGCGATCTTATCTATCTTTCTGACCACCCTCACTCCATTCCTCCACGACCCGTGTCTGGCATGCAGCCCGCAAGCATAGAATGATACCATTTTAACAGAATATGTCTTCCTGCAAGTCCCAGCTTATTGTTTAGTGCTGTTACTCGATACCTGTCCGTCGGCTGCTTCTGCAGTTTCCCCGAAAAGTCAGCTTGACACGCTATCTTGACGCAAAATACACGGTACCACTGGTCCACAACCGCCTGCGTAAATGACTGGTCACTACAGGGCGCTGTCCTACACCATGCGGACAGGGTCTTCAGATCACAGATTCAGTTGTCAGCTGGGAGCACCTCTCCAGCCCCTGGCTAGCAAGTGGTCTCTAGTCAGATGGCTCCCAAAGATTGAACCAAATTATCCAGCCGTGTGCTACATCTAAACTAAATTCTCCAAGTCAATCAGATTAACTTTGTAGAGGTTTAGTTTGCTATCTGGAGTTGCCTCTATCACACATTCTGATATCAAAGTTCGATGTAATCAAAGAAGAAGGGAAAAAATATTACTGCCACATGGTTGATGAATAACTAATGATAATGAGAGTGAAACGACAGCTGGAGCCAACCTGATGCATTTCGGCCTTTAAGTCTTCTAGCGCTTTCACTGCCTTCCAACTACTTTTCATAGCTGCTCACCACAGTAGCACGTGAACAATCTGCCTTCCTTGCTTTTTCAAAGGTGTTCGTTTCCAGACACTGAGCTGTAACAACCTGTGATTCTTAAAAGTCAGTTACGTCAGGGCAGCCCATATCGTAGCTGGACTAATCCTTATTTGCCTTTGCTTCACTTATGCGCTTTCTTTAATGCATCTCTCGCTCTTATAGCCACCAGGCGGCGTTCAATCTGATAATGGTCAGTGGGCATAATATTTTGGGTCGTCAGGGTGGGTGAAGCTACCATAAAGGGAGGAGGAAACGAAATGAACCTTCTTGGTCTGAGATGGTGTGTGATATTATTTCAGTTATTACATAATAGACTCAAAAAAATGGCAGTAAGACCCCACTTATGAGTATGATGTTCCACCTCCCTCCGGCCTCTCTGAACGCACTGATTCGGTTAGTAAGACTGTTATAACCCCATTGTATCATCTCCCGGGGCAAGCTGGCCCGTCATTGTTAAAATTGGAAACTGGCACTGCTACGGAGTTGACACCTCAACTGGTCCCACACATGTTCTATTGGGGACAGATGTTGGGATCCTGTTGGCCACAAGAGTACCTCAGAATCATGTATGTAATTCAGAGAGGTAATTTTGTCCTGCTAAAAATGGCAGCAAGACTTTCACAGGAGAGATAACACATAAGGACGCAGGATGTACGTGGCATACCTTTCCGCTTTCAGAATTCCTTCAGTCACTACCAACTGTGAACTGAAGTCATGCCTGATGGCTCCCCACACTATGACACAATTAGTAACACCTTTGTGTCTTTCCAAAAGGCCGTTGTGTTCTCCCTTTTCGCAAGCTGGCTCACAACTGTTATAACTGGTTCCGATATCCTGGATACTGTCACTGGGACGGAGGTGAAGCCTGAGCTGGTCCCAAACACGTTCTATCAGAGATCTGGGGACCTTGATGGCCAGATGAGTACCTAAAAATCACGCAGATAGTTCGCAGAGACACATGCCGTGTTTGGATGAACCTTACCCTGCTGAGAAATAGCACGAGGATATATCCACATGAGAGGTAACACTTGAGTACACAACAAGGCCGTGACATACCATTGTGGTGTCCCAGTTCCCAGAATCCTTACTATCTATGACCTGAAGGCGTACTGGACAACTCCTCACACTATGTGACCAAGAATACACCGCTCTGTCTGTCCATCACACTGGCAAAATGGGGCATGCTTACCAACGTTGGTTTTATGTGGTAGGGCAGAATCACATTTCATTGCTAAAACAAAATGTCACTCATGCGTCCCAGTCATGAAATCACTCCAGACATAGTATTTATGTTGTGGTGTTAATGGTAGACTAGGCATGGCATAATAATTGACTAGTGAGCTGTTGTAGTCTACAACCAATGGTGTCTCATGGTGATGATGTTTGGTTTGTGGAGTGCTCAACTACGTGGTAATCAGCGCCCATTCAAAGTACCAATTTTTTCACAGTTCAGTTTTTTTTACTGTCCATTCTGGCCACTGTCACGAATTATGAGTATGATGATGAAATGATGAGGACAACACAAGCTACCTGAAGGCCGGCCGGTGTGGCCGAGCCGTTCTAGGCGCTACAATCTGGAACCGCGCGACTTCTACAGTCGCAGGTTCGAATCCTGCCTCGGGCATGGATGTGTGTGATGTCCTTAGGTTAGTAAGATTTAAGTAGTTCTAAGTTCCAGGGCACTGATGACCTCGGCAGTTCCTCAGCAGTTAAGTCCCATTGTACTCAGAGCCACTTGAACCATTTGAACAAATACCCAGTACCTGTGCAGGGAAAAATCCCCAACCTGGCCGGGAATCGAACCTGGGTCCCCATGATTCAGAGGTAGCAACGCTAGCCACTAACCACAAGCTGCGGACGCGACCAATTCTAAGGAGTGACACAGAATGTTGGGGAGAACATTACTTAATCTCAGATAGCAGGTACTGATTTGAATAGTTTAGACTGTGCTTAGTGAACAACATGATGATCGTCCCTTGTGGCGTTTACACGTGGCCAATTCCTACTGTCACATTCCCATGCAGTCGAACATCAGGACGCTGTCATGTCCAAATATTCCAAACATCTGGATGTAGCATGATTCGACCAGTTGGCCAAATGGGTACACACTACAAGGCCGCTTTCAAACTGTCAAGTGCTGATAGCGTAGTATCGCCATGTCCTCCATAGCGATCACCTAGCATCTGACACTTTGCATGCCCTTTAAATATCCTACCACGCCTGGAAACATCACTAAACATGAACAACAAAAAATGGTTCAAATGGCTCTGAGCACTATGGGACTCAACTGCTGAGGTCATTAGTCCCCCAGAACTTAGAACTAGTTAAACCTAACTAACCTAAGGACATCACAAACATCCATGCCCGGTGCAGGATTCGAACCTGCGACCGTAGCGGTCTTGCGGTTCCAGACTGCAGCGCCTTTAACCGCACGGCCACTTCGGCCGGCATGAACAACAATAATGCACTCTGATGATCGTTCTATCTGTCACAGAGAATTGCGACACTCACCATTTATATGCCCATTAATGTTGTGTAATTGTACGAAGTTACATTGGCATCCGACCATGTCTTCAGGGTGCATCATTCTTTCTGTCAGGCATTTTATGGCATTTCAGTTAACAATGATACGAAGGGGAAAATTGAGCTACTCTAATCTTTATGTAGATCATAGTCAGCAGTATATCAAGGTATTATCTAACCACAGTTCAAGTTTCCGCCATTAGTCAGCGCTGTTGTCATGGCACTGCAGCTCTGACGGTGGTAGGAAATTAAAAATTCCTAGAGAGTGGATGGAGGGAAATTAAAAAATTCGAGATATCACTGGCAGAAAATTTCAAAATAAAAAATGGTACTGGCTGGAAATTCAGTGTGAAATAGCTTTAAAAAATTGAATTTTTTTAAAATTAAAAATTCAAGATGGTGGACCTAACCCAGATGTACTTCGTAACAAAACACAAGTGGCATTTCTGCAGTATATTAATTGTTCTATAACTAAACTCCATCCGAACAGGCCTTGGAAGGCCCTACAGTACCAACCGGGAGCCTTGTCATCTTCAGCCCACAGGCGTCACAGGATGCGGATATGGAGGGGCATGTAGTCGGCACACCGCCCTCCCGGCTGTATGTCAGTTTACGAGACCGGAGCTGCTACTTCTCAATCAAGTACCTTCTCAGTTTGCCTCACAGGAGCTTGGTGCAGTCCCCTTGCCAATACTGCTCCGCAAACCAGGTCAACCACCCAAGTGCTAGCGCAGTCCGACAGCGCTTAACTTCGGTGATCTGATGGGAACCTGTGTTACCACTGTGGCAAGGCCGTTGACAGTTGTTCTATAAGGTCTTGGCAATATATATGGTTTGTATATTCCCACTAACGACAAAATTAATAGGCTAATCAACATTTATTGCCGACTAAGGTTCAATTGTTGTACCACACTTGGCAAGCACAACGGACTTCCAAATTAAATAGTTCCACATTTAAATTGTCCGTATTATTTATTAAAATACATGTAGCTTGATTACTGGATGAGTGGAGTTCGATTCTTATACCACACATTAAAACCATCCACTAAATTCATCAAAAAAATAACAGTTAGGTCTATAACTTTAAAAAAACAGACATAAGCACTACTGGTGATCCTCTTTATAGCTTAAAGTGTGCTTGCCGATGAGAATTACCAAAGTAAACAATGCTATTCCAAATCTAAATTGATCAAAAACTTTCCTCTAGAACCGATATAAAGGTCAGCCAAGCATTATATCGACCCATACTGGGATAATAACATCATACTTCAGTTCAAAACATTTGTCATCTTCAAGTATCGCACGGTGGAAACTGCATGGCCCATTAATGGAATAGCATACTGGACAATAGTAATACAATTTTGTACAGGTAAGGAAAGATGATTTTGAAGCTTTCAGAGGCACGATGACATAATACCGATTCATTACTAGTGTATTAATTTCATCTTTCAGTATACAAAATTTTCCATATTCTGCTGAAAATTCATTACAGAGAGCCTCATACTTAACTTTATCTTGCAGTTCATTTGTCAATACATTATCATGTTATAGAAAAATTCAGGTACTGGATCTTGAAATTTGGAATGAAAGTGATTGGAATTTCATTTACACAGCCTATTAATGTGGAATGGATTGGAACATAATTCAACGGGTCAGAAAGTAATGTAATGGAATACGTCAAAGGAGACTGGAATGAATCGTTTGGAATGGAATGGTTAATAGTGGAATGAGTAGCAACAGAATGGTTTCGTATACAAAGGATTGGAACAATATGGTTTGGAACTGACCAAAATTGATCAGAATGGAATGGAACAGAATGAGTCAGAATGGATCCAAACAGATCAGGACAGATAAAAACTGAATGTACTGTAATGGTTTGGAACAGAATGGGTCAGAATGGAACAGAGGGGAACAGTTAAGAAGAGAATGATTTGGAAAGGAATGGATCATAATTTTTTTCACATAGACCGTTTAAAAAGAGAACTGGCTGGAATCTCATTCACACAGACCTTTTGAAAGAAAAGATTGGGTAGGGAAATGATGATACTACTCTGAACCATTCTTTTGCATTCCACTGAGATCCAGTTCATTCTGTTTGATCTGTTCTGTTCCATTTTGTTCTGTTCTAATCCAGTCTTATCAACTCCATTCCAGTCCTTTCTATTCTTATCCATTTCATCCCAATCATTCTCCTTTAATCTGTTCACTTCCATTCTGTTCCAAACCACTGTGATTCATTCTGTTATGATATGTTTCAATCCATTCTCATCTTTTCTATACAACCCATTCCATTCCGACCCACTGCGCTCTGAATCATTCTGTTCTGACACGTTTCATTCCACGCTGACCCATTATGTTCCAGTTCGTACCATGCTGTGTTAGCGATATGCGTGAATGACATTCTGATCCATTTTGTTGCCAGTTTTGAGGTCCCATAGCTGCATTTTGCTCTAATGTGATGATCTACGAACCAACTTTTTGTACTGGAAGATGAAGTGAAGCATTAGGCTAACTATATTGTCTGAAATCAGCAGAAGAAGGCAAACAGTTTTCTTTGAAAGATGAACGCAATATCTTGGTATGCAGTCAGTACAATGTTTTGGTGAGTTAGAGCGCATCACAACCCTTATTTACATCTAAACCAATGTTTGTTACTACTGTTCAGTATGCTATTCAATCGATGTGTCACGTAGTTTCCATTGGGTGACAGCTGAACATGACATACGTTTCGAACGACATAAAGTTAATACTCTTGCAGGGGTCACTATAATGTTTGCCTGCTTGATATCAGTTTTAGAGACGAGTTTTTGATGAATTTAGATGTGGGAATAACATTATTGCTTTACTAATTCTCGTAGACGAGTGTACTTAAGGCCTTAAGATAGATCAGCAGGAGCACCTGTGTGTTTTTTGCAACGTTTGCGAGGTGCCGGGGCTAGCAGTGTATTTAACACTAAATTCTAGAATCTACATATGTAAATGATGCTCTAAGCCCCCCTATTCTAACTCCGACTTTTGCTGTTGCACAAGGATTAAAAAAAATACGCGAACTGACTCTAATCAACCCTGCCAGTGGAGTAGAAGAGAAATTGGCACCTGCAATAATTTAATTTGATAAATGAGTTAAATAAACGAAGGTTTCATTAACATAGTGAGGAATGATAGGGTTGCTCTACCGATTAACTGAATGAAAGTTCTGTCCAAAATAACAATATGATTTATTAAGACTAAACACAAAATAATAAACAAAAACACATGAAACATTTACAATACACCAAATTGGCTCAAATTGGATACTCAAACAAACGCTGTGAATGTGAAGTTGTCCCTAAACTAGATTGTGAGAATTATGACGAAGTGGTATGTGGAGCCAATTCCTTTCAACTCAAATCTTAAGAGAAAACACATAGCCAACCCAACATTAATTGCTGCTACCCAAGACAGAACAAAGTTAGAAAAAGACGAACAGGCGCGCTCTGCTGAGCTCTGATTATCACCTAGGAAAATCCCTGTCTGCCGGTGCTGCGGACATACCTTACCAATCTGTCTTCTTAACTGCAAGAACACGATTTGGCGTACCGGAGGCGATGGCTGGTTGCTTCGACGTCCTCGACCAAAAGGCGAGAGCCAACTACCTAGAGCTCCCGTACAGGCCGAACACACAATATTCCCGCCCCCACGACAGTGGCCGTGGTTAAACGTTCCAATCAGCAACTCGAAAACCGGCGGAAAATTCCACTCTATTGCCGGAGCAATACCATTCCACCAATGGAGATTCTTGAAGCCAATTTCTGCGCTGATTTTGCTATGTCACGGAGCTATGCCCTGAGCAAGCCAATCACAGTTACTATTTTGCGGAAAGCGCGGGAATTTTCCCGCCACAACTGCCTGGGTACACAAGTCATTCCCACGCCTCGCTGGTAGCCCGCCAGAAAGTGTTTTCGCTAAGTTTCTGCGAAGTAACGGAACCTCTAGCCCAGCTGACGTCAGAGCTATACGACTACAACTATGAACATCTGTCCGACGAGCCATCTTAGAAAATGGAAAGACGTGCGACTTTTTCTATCGGTAGGTACCGACGGCTGCGACCTAAGAAAAATTGCTACTAGAAATGGCGCATTACCTTCAGCATAAATTATACAGAAGCTCGCACGCAGCTGAAGTCGTCCGATTTCCTTTCCACTCTTTAGCAGTGTTGGATGATTTTCTCCGCAGCAGTCGCTTGGCTCAGTACCTGCCATTTCGTTTCAAATGGTTCAAATGGCTCTGAGCACTATGGGACCTAACTTCTGAGGTCATCAGTCCCCTAGAACTTAGAACTACTTAAACCTAACTAACCTAAGGACAACACACACATCCATGCCCGAGGCAGGATTCGAATCTGCGGCCGTAGCGATCGCGCGGTTCCAGACTATAGAGCCTAGAACCGCTCGGCCACTCCGGCCATTTCGGTGTTCGTAATATGATTTGAAAGTAGTAATGGTATTACGATTTTCCGCGATGAAACAGTTTCGGAAGATCGAATTTGATATTTCGACCTTGCCTCTGTCAGCGTTTCTTTCGGTACTAGTACAGTCATCTGAGCGACTGAATAGATGACTTCGATTAACTGACCTTAGGTGATACCAGAATTTACGATTTTTAGTCAGATTGTTTGGCAATACATTGCCTTCAAATCGATTCAATACCTCTCGCATTGCTTTCCTCGCCCTTCTTTTGACGTTGTTCAGCCTTTTTCTTTTCTTTTTGTATTTCTGTCTCTTTCTTTATTTGCTGATTAGCTTTTGTCTCCGGTTAAGTAGACGATATGCGATACCACACGTAATACAAGTTGCGATAAGACCCAGAAGTACCCTGCATCAGCAGAGCGCATAGGAATATAGCTGAAGAGACTTAACTTGCTCACACTCGCAAGACAGCTGTATGACACTGACATATATCTCTGCTGTGTCACCCAGCGCAACGTAGAATGCTTGTCGCTCCATGCAACTTGTGTCGTGTGTACATGGCAAGCGAAACTTCAAGTAATCCGATGTCCCTAAAAACAACTGTTTTATCTAGATTAAGCAAAATTACATCAGCCTCTATAGTTAGTTGGTAAGTAAAACTATTACTTTTCGTGTTAAGAATTTATAAAACACTATTTTGGGATTCGTGCTTGCTCTCTGCTATGCAGGATTCCTCATTCGATTTTGAGGAAAGTACTCGAATTTTTAACGCACAGTCTGACACCACACATTGATACTGGAAGACCACTGGGCATATTTTGAAAAGTTTTCAGCACAGGATGAAGCTGTTTGGCGGATTTAAGGTCATCGATTTCTGAGTACAAAATCTAGCTAGCATATCGAAAATGTTTTACGCGTGAAGAAGAGCGATACGTCTTTCCGTTCTCGAGAAAATGCGTGAGATATAATGAAGGCTGCAGGTATACACCATATGCAACGCTATTGCCGGCTGCTATGCTGAGTTCGAAGTTGCCTTCTCTCTCATTTTTTTGTACGCTGAAGATAGAAGCTGAAACTGAAAATGAAAAACTTTCTAAAATGAGAGTCACCAGGTGATGATGCTGATTGGATGTTTTTTCAGTCTGTTCTCCCCGATTACAGGAAACTTTGTGACACATGTAGAAGGGAACTGAAAGCTAAATTTATGATTGAGCACATGTAGGAAGCCGAGGAGTCACATCAGAATTTTTCTTATTATTGTGGGCACCTTCAGTTTCTACAAAAATACTGTCCACTCCTACGCAGGGTTCACATCCCACTGGTACACCATCGACGATGACTGATCTCACTTCGAATTCAGCAAAGATACTTCTGAAGTCTCTACAAGCTGTATCATAAAGAACTTCGCGAAGCGGAACAGTTGTAGAAATGCTATCCTAGGTCTATTAATTCGTAACCTCTATTTATATATGGACCACATTGAATAAAGTACCATACTACGTGGTCTTAAAAATGAACTTTACGTTTTGTCATTTTTTGTGTCATTCACACACTTTCACCAAGTTATTGTAATGAGTAACTCCTCAGCAAATCGAAAATTTGTGTCCTGCTTTGTCAGAGTAGCTGATACTAGTTGCCCTGAAAGTGGACACTGTTTGGACTCATTCTGTAGAATTCGTGGAATTTTCAGTGTTGAGAGACATCTAAAGAAACCACAGCCGAACTATGTTTGATATTTAAAGCATTACAATGGTGCACCGGTACTTCCTTTTCTTTCTCAGTTTTTTGAGGCGCAATAACGTCCACTTCAGAAGTGCTGAAGACTGCAACTGAATCTGAAACCGGAACGTGATTCGTGCTGTCTTGTTGCTTGTCGTATGGCGAATCGTATTGCGTATCGAATCGCGTATCCTACCATACCAGTGTGCACGCCACGGTCTCACCGAGGAGAATCACGTCGCGTGACATTCATTGCTTCAGTGTGAAGCACTTCTTGATCGTCGCATTCTTGTCTAAGGCATAGCGTACAAAGTATTAGACTTTTATTCATTTGCACTCCACATTTTAATCGTTAGTATTGAATACTTGAAGATGATTTGTTATTTGCCTCCGCAATTCGTATTCTTTCAGTCATTCTATACAATAATATTTTCCTGTGTATTTCAACGTTCATTTGTGACAAGCGCAGACATTGACGCTGGCACAGTCTTGTGATCACCGATTCCCTCCTCGATCTTAAATGATTAGGATAGTTCAGGTCTGTTAGTTACAAAGTGGTCTAAGGCCTCACGAGTCGGTTCTCTATCTACTAGAAGTAATTTTCCTACAAGACATTCAGAGCAATCTCACATGAATCCCTGTTCGTACTAGTTCTAATCTTACGACTCTCCCAGGCTATAGCCGTGAAACTGAAGTTCCCCTTTTTACAATACGCGTTTATGAGAAAAGATAAATATTTCGCATAAGATATGACATACATCGCCATATCCAAAAATCCACCGTCAATTAGTGAACCACATTAAATCTTCACTTGCGATGTTCCGAATAGCGCGTAGCAGCTGTCGCACTGTTTAGCACATTATCTCTTTGAATATCACTGACCACATCGTTGTCGGACACAGAAGCAATGATTTAGTGAGAAACGACAGACGTCAACTATCAAGGAATTTTAGGTTGACTGTGCTTCGATTTTTGCGAAAAAATTATGTACTGTATCTGAACTCAGATATCAGTAATTGGTTTACATCTACGTCTATATGATTACTCTGCAGTTCACAATTAAGTGCCTGGCAGAGGGTTCATCGAACCGCTTTCAAACTGTTTCTCTACCGTTCCATCCTCGAACGGCGAGCTGAAAAAACGAGCACTTAAATCCTTATGTGCCATCTTTGATTCCTCTTATTTTATCAGGATGATCATTTCTCCCTCTGTAGGTTGGTGCCAAAAGAATATTGTCTTAATCAGAGGAGAAAGTTGGTCATTGAAGTTTCGCAAGAAGATTCTGCGTCAACGAAAACGAAAAAAGCCTTTGTTTTAATGATTTCCACTACCCAAATTCACGTATCATGTCTGTGGCATCTCCCCCCCCCCTCCCCCACCACACACACATATACTGTTTCGCGATAATACAAAACGAGCTGCCCTTCTTTGAACTTTTTCTATGTCCTCCGTCAGTCCCATCTGGCGCGGATCTCACACAGCAATACTCCAGCAGTGACCGGACAAGCGTGGTGTAAGCTCTCTCTTTAGCACACCTGTTGCGCTTGCTAAATATTCTGCCAATAAATCGCAGTCTTTGGTTTGCTTTGCCCACAACAATATCTATATTGTTCCAATATAAGTTTGCAACTGCAGTCCCTAAGTATTTAGTTGAATTTACATCCTTTAGATTTGTGTGGTTTATCGTGTAAACGAAAATCGTGGGATTTATTTAAGTATCCATGTGGATGATTTCATACTTTTCACAATTTAAAGACAGTTGCCACTTTTACCCACCATACAGATACCTTGTGTAAATCATTTTGCAATTGGTTTTGATCATCCAACGACTTTACAAGATGTAAATAACTGTATATCTGCAAACAGTCTAAGAAGGTTACTCAGAATGCCTCCTGCGTCGTTTATGTAGATAGGGAACAACAGAGGGCCTATAACACTTCGTTTGGGAACGTCAGATATTACTTCTGTTTTACGCGATGACTTTCCGTTGGTTACTACGAACTGTGACCTCTCTCACAGGTAACTATAAATCCTGTCACACAACTGAGGCGATACTCCATAGGCACGCAATTTCATTAGAAGACGATTGTCAGGAACGGTGTAGAAAGTCTCCTGGAAATACAAAGATATGGAATCAATTTGACATCTCTTGTCGATAGCACTCCTTACTTCGTGGGAATAAAGGGCTAGTTGTGTTTCACAAGGAGGATACTTTCAGTATTCGCACTGGCTGTTTGTCAATAAATCGTTTTCTTCGGGGCAATTCATAATGTCCGAATACAGTATATGTTCTAAAATACTACTGAAAATTTACGTCAGTGATAATGATCTGTAACTGGTTTAAATCAGAGGTGGATGCTCATACACTATACTAAATGCTAACAAAGTGTGAGGGATATTGCTGAGTATAAACGTCGATCAGCCTTTACTAGCAGACTTTCTTTTGTAAACAGTGCTGCAGGACTACAGCTCAGTGAAACAAGACTTTCGTCTGCGAATATAAAACTAACGATTAGTTTAAAGCACAATACCATTCTCATTCGATATAAAATCAGTTAACGAATCGATTATCGACCACGTTCTGTAAATATGTATCCGTAATATGTGAGGCTAAACGGCACAGGGCCTATACTGACATACAGCACTGCGTAGACAGAAATTTGCAAGAAGATAAGAAGACGGCCCAGATAGTGATATTGCTTTATCTTTATATTGTGTATAATGAAATAAACATCGTATTATACCCGAAAGTAGTAGTCAGTAAACATTGTGTTCACGATTAAACGTCCCCTTAGAAAAATTAATGAATTACTGTGCTGATAAACCTCTTACATTATTTGATTTTCAAACAGCTGAGCAAAACTGAACGTACTCAGACATTACTCTCTTTACTTATTCTGATCAACACTAAACTGACACACAACATTTTTAGCGCATCGCAATCTGACTTTCAATAATCCCTGACTAACATTAACCTATACGTTTCACAAATCACTTACCTCACAAAAATCTTCGTTACTCAAACTACTGCAATACAGCGAGCGCCAATACTGCTAGCTAAATAAAAGATTCTAGCTTCTGAAGGCACTAACTACTGACAGGAATAGTTAGCAAATGAAAGATTTTGATAGAGAACAAACAATATATTTACCTCAATAGTGTTCAAATGTCATAATATACATATATCAGTTCATGACATCCAGTGTTACGAATGTACTGTTTCTGGTAGACACATGTCCAGATCATCCCGTCTCAAAATTCTGCCATTTCTCTCCCCATATCCACCACTGCTGGCGGCTCACCTCCAACTGTGCAACGCTACGCGCTGTTAACATCCAGCTGCCCAACACTACAATGGCAGACAACAATGCAAACTGGACACAGACTGCACACAGCACAGCCAGTGATTTTCATACAGAGCGCTACGTGACGTTACCAATACGAAAACCTAAACAGCCTACTTACAACGAAATACTGAAAATGAGTTTAATTTACTAATTGTTGCGAAGTGTTCAACGTGCTAGAGTGGAAAGATATTGAAATATATGCTGTTTCATCTCTTTTTTGGGTGTAAACGTGCCGGGACATTTGTAGACCCTTCCAGCGACGGTTCGGCGTATTACGAGAAGGTTTTCCAAAAGCGACTCGCTTCCATATTAAGAGTTGTGAAAGTTCGCCGAAATTATGTGAAGCCCGAAGAAATGCCAAAGAATATTACATTGACGCAATACACTGTCGCAAACTTACAGCGTAATTAGCTCTTAACAAGCGGTTTTCAGCGCCCTTGCCATGTTTGGAAGCGATCCGTGGATGTCGGTTGCTCTGACCCTAATATCTTGTACTTTACAGCATTACCGCCACGAAATATCGTGACAGGTGTGAAGCCGGTTGGTAACAAAATACAACATCCAGTCTCTCGTCCAGCGATAGGCCGCTCCAGACCAATAAAACACTGACAGGCCGACACATTTTTTAATCTTTCAAACCAAAGATTACTCTGAATGTCACTTTTCCATTTCATATTATTTTGCTTAAACCGCTAAGTTAATCAGAACACTAGGCTACGATTATAAGAGATGTTAGCCAAAAGTTCCTGAAATCTGACACCAAATACCATCACATCGTACAAGATTTTTATTCATCACGGTTACCCTCAGAGAAGTCCCCTTGTCAGTTCGGACACCGACCCCAGCGCTTCTGTTAGGAACGGAATGCATCCTGGAAGTCCTTTTTAGTCAGTGTGTTCAGCATTAGTTGCGATTCCGCTTGAATCTCGAATCTCCTTCATCATTTCAAATCTTCGTACCTTCAGCTTCATTTTCGCCTTGGGAAACAGAAATAAATCGCACGGAGCTAAGTCGGATGAAAGAGGTGGCTGATGAAGAACAGCGGTATAGCATTTTTTTTGCAAGAAACTGCTGCACGATGAAAGCTGTATGTGGCCTAGCGTTGATGCGGTGAAGGACCCATTCATTCCTACGCCACTTCTGTGAATGTTTCCTTTCACGTCCTCCCTTAGACGCCTTAGGACATCACGATACGACTCTCCTTTAAGCGGCTGACCTCAAAGTACGAACTGCTTGTTGATAATCCCATCAGCATGGAAGAAACCGATCAATAAGGATATGACGTTGTTCTGAACCTGACGGGCTTTCTTTGGCCGAGGTGAAGATGGGCTCTTCCATTGGGATGACGGTTGTTTCTTTTCAAGGTCGTATGTATAAATCCAACTTCCGAAAGAAATTCGGACTCAGTTCGAAGCAGTTATTTCATTTCCCTGCAGACATTCATGGGATGCTCTTTCTTATCATCACACAGCTGTCATGGCACGAACTTCGCAGCATTTCAAAGTACTACCATTAAGCGTTTGCCTAGGCTTCTGCAGTTGTTACTGTATTTAACGAAACTTATTTGAGTGTGTAACCACGTCGGCAAGTTTGTTTTGTAGACCGACAATTCGGCAATCGCTGCAAGTTACCTCCGTAAGGTTGGTGTCTTTCTCTACCGGCAAAGTAAATGCTTCAACCCTGACGAGGACCACTTGGTTGAGTGTGCAAAACGTATGTCTGTAACACTACACGACCTCATTCTCGCAAAAGCGGAACGTTTCATTGAACACTACCGTCAGATTTATATACTGTTTACGTATTTATCTTTTATTAAATCAGTAGCCATAAAAGCCACAATGAAAAAGCCATCACGACACATCTTTTCTTCAGTGGCCTCCGCAGCTGCGTGATATGATCTCTTGCATTGTTGTCTGGCTGTAATGCAGAGAGGACACCTTTCAAAAAAGTGTGGGGACTGTTTAAAAGGTAGGAACATTCTTTGCTTACCGGTGTGTGTCATTACACCGCGTCTCTTGTAGTTGCTGCCAAGTCGTATTCTGAAATGCCGAAGTTAATAACAAGAGACTCCGCGTTCATTTAATTTCCTGTTTGCAGGCGTTGTTAAGGTGCTAGTATCAACGTTTTATGCATCAGCAGACAGATACTTCCACAAAAACAAACACATTCTCGTTCTTTGTTTTAAAAACAGAAACTCTTGTTTAATGCGCTCTGGAACTCGATAGATGCTTTCTATGCCCAGAGTTGCCATATCTAGTTGGGTTCTCGTCAGCACACTTTGAGATGGGATACAGAAATGAAGAAAAAATTTACTTAATACTGTATAATTAGCTTCTATTTAGAACACAGTTACATGGAACTTGTTGCGGCAGAAGTGGTTGATACATAATATTTTTCGGAAGATTTCACCTTTTTTGGCAAGTCTTTTTTCCCTTTCACATATTTATAAAACTCCACGCAAGTCAGCTTGTAGTTAAACGTGCATTTTAAGATTGGTTTCACAGTCCCTGGCAGCAGTCGATGCCTTTCATCAGTCCACTGGGCCGACATGACCGAAAATGCTCTTTCACAGTGGCATTATGTGCGGGAATAGAAAACAAACAATGGTATAATTTTAGCAGTTGGCTCTTCCGTTCAAGATTTTCGTTTTCGTAAGAAAGTAAATCTACCTTTATTCAACGGATTGTTCTACACGCAGCTTAGTTTCTAAAAAGATGGCGTTACTTCAGCACTCGCTCATTATTAGCTACAACAGGTAGAAGACGTGCTTTGTTGGTGATGCCATTTTGCTCGAAATAGACTTACGCTGCTGTGTTATTCTTCGGCACGCCAGTGTAGAAGTTTGCACACAACCAGCTAAGTGAAAAATCACTGCAACACGCAAGTTTATTTATATGTAAAAGCCAACTTAGGAATTTTCCATTGTGTGAGACCGCTTCCACAAGACCGTGTGTCGACTTAAAATTCTACTTTCGGATATTTTACTGTTCGCTTCGTTTCTTCTGCGTAATGTTTCACTGACTGTATGAATACCCGTTCGTATTGTGACATACTGTGAAATTTAGAACATTCGCAAGCGCCGCGATAAACTAGAATTGTTATCGTATGTCGCAGTAGACAAAAAACTGAGATCCACAGAGACAGAAAGCGAAGTTGCATGTGAGATTGCTGGGGAAAGACTCAGTATCAGCGGTGAACATAAAATGATAATAGGACCCCTCTGTCTCCCACCAGACTCATCTCCTGACGTAACCGGAAAGTTCAGAGAAAACCTCAGTTCACTCGTATGTAAGTTCCCCAGTCGTACTGTAATTATCGGTGGAGACTTCAATCACCCAACAATAACTTGGGAAAATTAAAATTTTGTTAGTTGTGGGCGTGATAGGACACAGTGTGAAACTGTACTAAATGCCTTCTCTGAAAACTACGTAGAACAGATAGTTAGGAACCCCACTCGCGGTGGGAAAGTATTGCATCTAATGGCAACAACAAGACCTGAGCTCTTTGAGGATGTCCACGTCGAAACTGGTATCAGTGGTCATGACGTGCTTGTGGCAACAATGATTACAGAAGTACCAAGGACAACTAAAACAAGCAGAAAGATATATGCGTTCAGTAAACTAGATACAAAATCAGTGAGGTCATGTCTCAACGAGAAACATGTAACTTTCAGCACAGGTCACGAGTATATAGAGGAACTATGACTTAAGTTTAAACGAATAGTTGGCCACGCACTGGATAGATATGTACCCAGTAGAACAGCCCGCCCGGTTGGCCGTGCGGTCTAACGCACGGCTTTCCGGGCGGGAAGGAGCGCGTGGTCCCCGGCACGAATCTGCCCGACGGACTTGTGTCGAGATCCGGTGAACCGGCCAGCCTGTGGATGGTTTTTGGGTGGTTTTCCATCTGCCTCAGCGAATGCTGGCTGGTTCCCCTGATTCCGCCTCAGTTACACTATGTCGGTGATTGCTGCACAAACAAGTTCTCCACGTGCGCGTATACCACCATTACTCTACCACGCAAACATAGGGGTTACACTCGTCTGGTGTGAGACGTTCCCTTGGGGGATCCACCGGGGGCCGTACCGCACAATAACCCTGGGTTCGGTGTCCGGGGGCGGAGGGGTGAAATGGACTGCGGTAGACGTCGTGGGGTTGTGGACCACTGCGGCTGCGGCAGGGACGGAGCCTCTCCGTCGTTTCTAGGTCCCTGGTTAACATACAATACAATACGTACAATATCCAGTAGAACAATTAATAATGCGGGTGAACCTCCATGGTATACAGTCAGTATAAAGAAACTTTTAGAGAAACAGAGATTGCTGCATAATATATGTAAAACAAAGCTTAGGGCTATAGATAGAGAGATGCTGAATGTAACGCATTTGGCTGTCAAGAGAGCAGTGCCTTCAATGACTATCGTTGACAGAATATTGTCAAATGACATTTCATAAAACTCAAAGAAATTCTGGTCGTATGTAAAGGCTGTTAGTGGCACCAAAGTTAGTGTCCAGACCCTATGGAATGAGATAGAAACTGAAATTCCGGATAGCAAAGCAAAAGCTCACATGATTAACTCCGTTTTCAAATGTTTCTTTACAAAGACACACATTTGAACATTTGAACTATAATCTATCGTAGATCCCGCCAGCAAAAAACCGTGCCCAGCTCTTGGAAAAAGTTACAGATCACACCAGTCTACAAGAAGGGTAGTAGAAGTGATCCACAAAACTACCGCCCAATATCCTTGAAATCGATTCATTTTATAATCTTAAAACACATTCTGAGCTCAAACACTTTGAGGTATCTTGAACAGAATGACCTCCTCAATGGCAATCAGCATGGATTTCGAAAACATCGATCATGTGAAACCCAACTCGCACTTTTCTGACATAACATATCGACAGCTTTGGATCAAGGCAACAAGGTAGATGCAGTGTTTATTGATTTCCGAAAAGCATTTGACTCAGTACAGCGCCTAAGTTTATTGTCAAAAGGACGATCATACGGGGTATCAAGTGAAATTTGTGACTCGATTGAGGACATTTTGGTAGGGAGAATACAGCATGTTATCTTGGATGGAGAATCGTCGTCAGATGTAGAAGTAATTTCGAGTGCACCCCAGGGGAGTGTGTTGAAACCCTTGCTGTTCATGTTCTATGTTAATGACTTTGCAGAAAATATAAATAGTAAAATCAGGCTTTTTGCAGATGATGCCGTTATCCATAATGAAGACAAGCTGCATAAATATTCAGTCAGATCTTGATAAGATTTCAACATGTTTCAGAGATTGGCAGCTTGCTCTAAATGCTCAGAAATGTAAAATTTTGCACTTCAAAAACGAAAAAACGTAGTATCCTTTGACTAAAATATCAATGAGTCACTGCTGGAATCGACCAATTCCAAACCTGCGTGTAACACTTCGTAGGCATATGAAATGGAATGCTCACATGGCTTCAGTCGTGGGTAAAGCAGGTGGCAGACTTCGGTTTATTAGCAGGATACTGGGGAAGTCAATCAGTCTACAAAAGAGGTTGCTTACAAATCACTCGTGCGACCCATGCTAGAATATTGCTTGAGTGTGTGGGACCCGTACCAGACAAGACTAACAGGGGATATTGAACGTATACAGAGAAGGGCACCACGAATAGTCACAGGTTTGTTTCATCTATGGGAGAGTGTCACAGAGTTACTCTAGGAGCTGACTGGCAGGCTCTTACAGACAGATGTAAACTATTCCGAGAAGCTCTATGAACAGTTTAAAGAACCAGCTTTAAGTCATTACTCTAGGAGTATACTACAACCCCCTACGTACAACTCAAACAGAAATCGTGAGGATAAGATGAGAATAATTATTCCACGAACACAGGCATTCAAATAATGATTTTTCCCACGATCCATACGTGAATGGAACAGGAAAAAATCTTAATAGCTGGTACAATGGGACGTACCCTCTGGCATGCAACTCACGGTGGTTTACAGAGTATAGATGTAGATATAGCTGTAGAGCCAAGCTCGCAACAGTGTTTTGCATAATCGGGACAAGTTTTGGTCGTGTCCGGATGTCGAGACAAGAAGGTCCATAACGGTGACGGTCTCGGTATATCGGGACGGAAGGCAACCCTATCTATGTCTCTGCTCGTTGGATGTCTTTTATATATGCCACAGGGCCAAGGCTGTAGAGCCGGAAAATCAACGCTCATAGAAATCAAACACATCTGTTACCTTTAATATTGAACATACAACTCTATCTTCGACAATTTAGTGATATTCTGAAACTGATCTGAAACACAGTAGGACAGTTTACTGGAAACGTAGATGAAATCGAAGGGTCTAAACACATCATAGACAAGTAGAGGAAATACAGCTTTCCTTAGCCCATTTTTAAGAGAGTATTCTATATTTTTAGTATGCAGTCCACTGCTTTAGTGTCTGGTTAAATTGCAAACCCTTTTTGTCAACAATATTATGCTATCTAGAACAAATGTGCTTGACGTCACTTAGATATCCTGTCATCTGTTTCTGTTGCGCTTTACAGATTGTGCAACGTAAAGTAGGCACCGATTGAGAACTCATGTGCTAAGGACTGTATCATATGTTTTGTACGTCCATCTTTGTGGCTGGAAGTCTGGGGAACTACGGCCGTTCACTATTGTAAGAAAATTAAACTCCTACAGCCGTCCTTATGGCGTCATTTAATGTGCGGCTAAGTTTTGGCGTCTCAGAGCACCATCTTCAGGCCTTAGCTGATGCTGAAGCGGTTAACACAATTCGTGTACACGATGCAACAGTGGCCAACATAGCTGGTATTCGCAGACTACCTATAACTGTGACGTTGTCTCTCCAACCATCAACTATCAACTGACAGTTGAAGACTGGAGAGACGTCACAGTTACTGATAGGTTGCGCAAACCAGTTATGTTGGCCACTGATACATCGTGTATACGGATGGTCCGGAACTGGTAGCCATACAATAAATGACACCATAAGGGCGGCTGTAGGAGTTTAATTTTCTTACAATGTATTATATGTGGTGGATTCCATAATGAATATCCAAAGAGTCAAAACTTGCCCGCCTTTGATTTTGAGTTGGTTACCGCCTGTAGTCCGGGAACTTACGGGCCACACTGTGAACATTGCAGAACGCCCCTGAGCTCTGCGTACTGAACACCGAACTTAAAACGCATGATGTGTCACGATGCAGACCTTTGTTGGTGTCATGGAACAAGAATACGCAATTCGGAGTGAAAAATGAATATATCCATCAATACGATACGTTGTTGTCAATTAGTAACCACCACGTGAAGCAGTAATTGTAATTAATCTGCACTTATTACACTAATCTCCTTACAAGCGTATTTGAAAAACATTCTGTTTATTTGTACGGGTGTAATTATAATTTACGCAGGGAACATTTAGCTTAGGGTTATGCGATAGTTCACTTATAGTTTAGAGAGACGTATATCGTTTATTAAGGTTCTATAGAAACAGAAAAACAGTCAGTGGGAGCCAAAGCGTATGTCGGATGCAAGACGTATCTTAAGAAAATACTGCAACACTTGATGACAAGTGTATTATGTAACATATTTCTCTTAGCGAATGAAAATAATAGTAAATATCGTACACGCAATAATCATGTGTTAGGAAATTTGCAGTTTCAAATCTGTGAGGGTACATTCTGTTACTGAATGTGGCGTGTTATGGCAACATTTGGAAGCTGCGTTAACGCGCTACAGCTATATCACGTGAAATTAATTTTGTGCAATCTCATTAGCTCTAAGTGAATTTACAGACACAAAGCGCATATTACCCCTTGTGCAAAGTACTGTACGAAGTCGAGCGTTTCTTGTATCTAGACAGTGTCTACTGATAGTCGAGCGATTTCGTTTATAGGCAACTGAGAGACATTTTTTGTCTATAGGCACGTCTTTGCAACAAATTTGTAGAACTTTTGACTCCCTTTTGAAATGGGAGACATGCGACAATTATTAGAGAATGCTGCGCGACTGTTCGTAGTGTGGACGTGTTGGTAGACGTGGCTTCCAGTTATTAGTTATTCTCCTTGCAAAGTGGAAAAAGCTTCGTCAATTTTTTATTATTTTTATTTTTCTTATTGTTAAATATCGCTTTATTAAAATTTGGTCAACAGAGAAAGTGTTGCAGCTGACTGAAGATTTTCACGCAACATCATATTTGAGGAAAGTCATTGATTCCGAAAACAAAGATAGCAACAAGAAGAAGCTGCTTATCGAAGTGCAGGCAAAAAAAAAAAAAAAAAAAAATCAAGTATCAGGCAATAATGTGGAAATAATCACGCTGTCTCTACTTCCAGAGTCGAAAGTAAACTGCAGCCAAAGCGGGCCTCTCCGCAAATAGTTCACGTTTCCACCAACGTCTCCTCTTTCGATTTCTTTCTTTAACCGCAATTATATCACTGCACGAGCCGTGATTTCAATACAATCAGCCATATTTCATAAATATTGAGGAACACGACATTCAAGTGTGTACACGAGACAAAGAATCTAGATTGTCTACATACACTGTCTAGCTACATGTCTATAGACAGCCCCCATACAATATCTATAGATAGTCGCTCGACTTTGTATACAGGTGTGTACTTACCTTTAGACGTCTTATTACTGACAAACTAATAACACCTGTCGTCTAAACATGACGAACTATCTACGGCTAAGTATTTGTTTCTCCTGTAGGAAATTCGTTTGTAAACTTAGGCTCTGTGTCGCAAAAAGAGTGTTATACTTCAGTTAGTGTTAAATGGTGAAATATTTAGTTGTAGATATATTAAAGTCCTTTCGCAACTGTTGTAATGATATCAGGAATGGTATATTACATTCTCTGTAATTTTAATTAGGAAAATTGATTATTGTTTAGTACTTAACAGAGGTATAAACTTGATGTACGTAATTATTATTTGAAATTGGACTTCCTTCTGTACTGATAAATATCGCTGTTGTGGTATGTCTGACAATCCGACAATGGTCTGCCAATGATTTCCTAAAATTACAGTTGGAATCACTAGTACTATGCAACGCTAATGGTGATCGCCTGGTTACACTACGGCACATTTCCTGTTGTGTAAACAAGTATTGAGTATCTTCCTTTCTACTTTCCAGAGGTTGTTAACAATGTCACGTCCGCAGGCGGCTGTTTGCTTAAGAACAGTCAAATGAAAACGTGACTGTTGGGAAAACTAAGTAAACTTTATAATGGATATAACTGATATTTCATTTGTCCCACTCTGACACATGGCTACGGAACCATGATTCCACCCAGGCGTGCATCTCTCGCCCAAATGCTGGAAATATTGTTTGGATTACGATGCAGAAGTTTCACTGGGAAACCATTACACATTTTCCATATACAGTCCCGATCTCTCTCCAAACGATTTTCATAGTTTTGGAGACCTGAAGAAGGACTTTCAGGGCAGTCGATTTGTTTCTGAGGAAGATGTTCACATCTACGTACGTTCATGGTTCCATAGGCAACCGAAACATTTTTCCATGAGGGCACTGACCGTCTTGTCTCACAGGGGGGAAAAGCATTAACAGCATTGGCAGCTACTCTTGGAGTAATAAATAGATTACTTTTTTTCCAGCTTTTTTCTTTTCATTTGATTGCCCTTATACCGTTTATTAATAATTTTCATTTAGTGTACATTGATCAAACGCATAAGTAGAGCACCTTCAAGTGCGATAACAACAATTTTTCAGAAACATTTGCAAAAGATGCACTTCGATCGTTTAGGGACAAAAAAGACACTGGGATCTACATATTTTTTCGTGGATTCATTTCATGGAAACGGTTAGATGCAGTTAATTGGTCTTGTGCTGTTATATCGTACAAACGCTATGGACCATCTCTTAATAAACCAGGTGATATGTCAAAGCTTTTATTATTTATAACGAGCGATATGAACCAACTTCCTCAAGTAACTTTTCTACTTTTTTATTCGTAACGCCATCGGACAGCACGCCACTTCCAGATATTTCCTGCTTTAAAGAATTTTACAATAACGAGATGATGAGAACATTGTGTTCTGTGCATGTTGTTAACATTAAACTGGGATTGCCACTTGACCTTGGAATGCTGCCGTTTCTTATGGTTTCTTCAAAGTTCGAAACTTATTGGAAGTATTTGTTACATTTTCACCACCCGTGTATTCGTAACAGCAATGGTGAACTCCAGCTGTTGCTACATGTGCAAAGAGAAAAGCACACAAGGAGTAAAAGTTTGTGTTCTACGTTGTTTGAGAAATTCGACGTAATGTGCTCTTTTGGTTAACTTCGGAATAAATTTTTAAATCCGTTGTTATGAGTGCATTATATGTAGGATTGTTGAGCAAAGTCTTTGGTCATCTGCAACAGTAGTTTTTTGGATTTCATACACATAAAAGGTCATTGGCATCCACTACTCAAAAACTGGTTATTTCTTTTCACAATGATTAACCTCAAAATAGACCTGTAGGAGTTAGTTTTTTTTCTCTTTATTCATTTCTGATAGCCCACATCTGCGTAATTTATGGTCAGTTTGGTTGTTTTGAACTGAAATACACAGGATGGCACAGTTATAAGTAGCCTGTGTAAGTATAAAGGTAATGCCACGAAATTACAGAAACGAAGAGCTGAAATGGACTTACAATTTATTTATAATAAAAATAGAGTGAAAAATATATTTATAGAAGATGTTGAAAGTAACCCCCCGAAACATCAATACATAGCTGCGCACATCTAAGCATATTCAGATACACCCAGCGTAAAGTTCGGATTTCCATAGCGGCAACTTCGCGGCTGACGTTGCTTTTCAGTTCCTGTATTGTGTGTGGATTTTTTTCATAGACCTTACCCTTTAAGTGTCCCCACAGGAAAAAAAATCACACGTTGTTAGATCTGGCGAACGTGATGGCCATAAATGTTTATTGGAAGTTCATTCCTTACTGAACACATCATGTACTTATTGCAGATATACCTTAGATGTGTGGCACGTCGCTCCATCTTGCTTGGAAAAGCAGTATTCTCTTTCATTTTCAGTGAGTTGATCACAAAATTTATAAAAAATCTCCGTATATGCAACTGTGTTGAGGGTAGTGTCAAAAAATATCGGTGCAATGATGCGCGTCCGTGTTACATCGCACCAAACGTCTATGTCTTCACCATGGAATGCCTGCTGACCACAACGTTCCGGTTCTCCATTACCTAGTATCTCTTTTTCTGTGAATTAACCTGGCTAGAAAGATGGACCATGCTTCATAATAAAAGAGTCTAACAAAGCATCATTGACGTTATTGAAATGCCGCGATATGTAATCTACACGTTTTTGACTGTCGTCTTCTCTTAACAGCTACACAACCGTTACACGACATGGCTTCAAATTAAGACTTTTCAATACGCTCCTACTTCAATACGTCTTTGGGTCCAGTTTACCTGTAGACTTCTTTGGTCTCTGAATAATTCTGCCGCTAATGTCTGCAGTAACCTCTGCCGTTTTACATTTTGATCAGATACCAGATGCGTCAGTTTTTATACAGACTCTGTGTTTTAGTCTTTGCTGGTAGACCGCTGTCTGGATACTTGGCGCCGACAATTCCGCGAGTTTCATTTTCGAACCTGTTTTCAAATATGCTTCAACAATTTCAATTCTTTCTTCTATCGAGAAAGTCGTTTTGCAGACCGCAAAAAGAAACATCTAACTTCACTAAGGAAATAAACTGAAACGCATGTAGAAGATTGCTAAGAATCGATTATTGCATACAACTGTCCATTGTTGTAACTGTTTGCTGTTTTTAAAAGGGGGAGACGGGCTAAAAGAGTTTCGTGTTTTATTCAAGAAGCAAATCGTTCTCGAAATATTCCAGTCTTTGTTGGATTGGAAGTTTTAAGAATATAGATGAAAACCTGTGTGTGTGTGTGTGTGTGTGTGTGTGTGTGTGAGAGAGAGAGAGAGAGAGAGAGAGAGAGAGAGAGAGGTGAAATGATCTGTAAGTACATTAAATCTGGAAAATATGACATTTTGCGTCTGACATTTCTCTTAAATACATTTCCGGCATAAGTCTGGCGCAGAACACTTCCTTCATTTATTTTTATCACAACACTAGCATCCTCACACCTAGGTTCTGTGTTCTGCTTTTCCAGTAAGAAACCAACAGACTGACTGTGAATCAAAATAACGGGGAACAAAAGTCAGACAAAAACACACACACACATACACACACACAAAGTGTAATGGAAGTACAGATTCAGCTGCTTTCTTGGACGATACCTTCAATATACTGTCTTTACCATTTGATCGAGGAGCATAAAGTATTAGTACATACATGCCATGAAGTTCATTCATGTGTGCCACTGACTACGTCACTTGATACTGTTACATAGTCTATGCCTCAACAGATAACACTGAAGAGCGAAAATAAATGTTACAGGGGCAACTGTTGTGTAAATTCCATGCAATCTCCTGTGTTGAGGAGACGGGGCGGAAAGACGGGAGTGTAATGTGTCATAAATCGTATACTTTCAGTATTTCGAATACGTCTGGCTCTGTAGTGCCTACATTTAAAAAGCGATCGAATTTTTTACTGTGCACTGTGGTGCGAGAATGTGCACAAAATGATGCTAAATAAATATTTGAAAGTTTAAAGTGTTACCAGCAAACCAAATGGTGCGCTAGCCTACAAGAAAGAGGAAAACAAATACACAAAAACTGGAGAAAAACCACGAAGGAGCAGGTGTACAATCACTAAAAATGTGGCATATTCGGAATTCTACGGACACTTCCAAAGTCACTGGATATCTATAAAGACGTTCTGCAGAGCAATCACAGCAAAAATGTACTACATCAGACTCGGCAATACGATTAAGTGCCGTATAATATTGAAAAATAGCGGTGTCTTACCCAGATACCAACAAATGGGTGCATCTGTGATGTGACTCTTGTCGCAAAGAAGCTCTTCAAAGCTAAGAGACCTGTTTATTCCAGTTATCAAATACAAATTGTTACGATGTTTACGAAACGTTTATACCATGTCCACAGCACTTAGGAAGTGAATATGTTCATACTAGCCATGCAACGACATTCTAAGTGTACAGGGTGCTTTACGGGCAGACCTACGGCGTCCCGATATCACGTGACCGAGCTGGCATTGTATATTACAGCACAAAATCTGTCCTGCGCAACCGAGTGCTCAATCCAGAGACGTTTCCACTCTACGTGTACAGTCTGTGTAAGGTGCTATACTCTATGGTTGCTATGGAACCGGGTAATAGTGTGTCTTTGGAGTTCTGTGTCTGCAATAACATATCTTTGGTTTCTTCAGTTCAGACGAATCTACATTATAAAATTGTGCACTAACAATTTAATAGGAGATACCACAACAGAACGAATTTTCAGGCTGAAGCGGCAGCATGGAACAGACGAATTTACGAAACGAAAGAAAACAGATGTGGTTCCAGTTGGAAGATAGCGTTGCCGTAGGAAACAAAGGTTAGTGGTTTTCGACAGCGTACTTGTATAAAAATAAATGATTATGAATGTATTCATTCAGAACTCTTTGCCTTGTTGCTATTTAGCGAAAAATTCTTAGCTGATGAAGCAGATAGCAGTTTAAAAATACTTCGTGTAGGCTGAAGCATTGTTCCGACAAACCGAAGGCAAAATGAAGTACTAATAACAATATAACATAGGCAGTGGGGATTACTGTTATAGCTGCTATGAATACCAGTCCCTGTTCTTGACAAACTGATATGTACCAAAGCCTGATTTCAGCGTACCTCCTGTTAAACATAATTTACGTAGTTGTTTGAAGTGAAACACTTATTAAAATAAATTGAAAAAATATCTATACGTACTTGTACCAAACATATTGCTTAGCTTTCAGTTCCGTACGGTTGTATCTACGACAACTGAATTGAGTAAATTTCTATAGCTGACGGAGAGTGATTGACACAGAATGGGTCAGATAATGGCAATGCGTTATTACGGCCGGTTAGAAATAGGCAATGACATGATCCTTAAAAACATGTTAACTAATGACATCCGTATGCAGGAAAATAACGAGTAGCTCACAGAGTGGAAGCATCCCTTTATTGAACGTTTTTGAGTTTACAGAGCATTGTTTTCGATGTATTTTAGCACTTACTTTAGGGTAACGATATTTTTGAAACAAGAAAACGATACATTTAAATTTTTTCCCAATTAAACGAGGGACAAAAGCGAATGCGTAAAATTGCTTTGTCATAAAGACGAAGATTTCGAAATTAATAATAAATAAGCAATGTGTAACTTACATTATATAGTAACTCTGAATTCACTCAAGCCTAACAACCCTTTAAAGTTATTAGTGCAAGAGACAGTCAATACTGGTATTTTCCTGATGACCGGATCTCCTTCAGAAGCCCACTTTACCACACAACGTTATGTTGTCACGATTAAAGTTCACCTTAGATCTGTTGATCAACATAGCTTTCAACGTTTCTACTGAAAATGAGTTATTGTTATTTGTCCACAAATTGTTCATATGAGAAAACACTCGTTCTGTGGGGGCGTTAGTTCCGTATAAACAAAGAAGAAATTCTATTATTTTATGAATATTGGTATAAGGTACATTGTTCTTGATACAATGCGAAATAATTCCCACCTAACAGTCGCTAGGCGATTTTTTTTCCTGCTTCCATTTGTATAATATATATATTCGAAGATATATAGTGTTTAGTACGCACACACTCATCATACAGACCAGTATTATAGTTGAATTAGCCATTTCACTATATTAAATCTTCACCCTTTTGTATATACTTCCATTGAGCTACTCCTCCCTCAAGTGTTCTCCAATTGCACTCCCACAAACTCTAAGTTGGTTCAGCCCACTCACTTAAATATTTAGCTGCAGCTTGATAAAATGTACTGACACAGTATTCAAATTTTGCTATCTGTGATCATAAACCCTAGTTTTCTAATTTACCAAGAACTGTTCAGAGAGTTGATGTTATGAAGTAATCTTTATCATTGAAAACTAAATTAACTTTTAAACCATTTAATTCAGAAATTACTTCGAAAACTGTAACTGTTTCACCCTGCACTCTTTAACTGCAGTATGAAAAGTTGATGCCTGGGTGTGAATTAAAGACATAATGATTTGATAAAAAATTGACATTTATTTTGAGATGCAAAATATGGTTTCTGAAGAACACACATAGTCAGAAAACTTCCGACTGCAGCGAGTAAAGCAAGCCTCCTTGTTTTGCTATAGCCTGAAACTTGGTTGTACTCCTGGTGTATAAATTTACCAAATTCTTTAAGATTTTCAACCCTTCAGTATACATACAGAAAAAAGAATGTATTTTAGAAACAATACGTTCAGTATCAATGGGAAGGGCATCACCAGACTTCTGGATAGTATTGTGGGTTATTTGAGGACAAAAACCAATCCCAAATAAGTTATGATCTAAAATTCCTTTCAGATTTGTGAAGACGCTGTTGACGCCATTCTTCGATGCACTTCCAAAATTGCAGTTCGTGTTACCTGCACAAAGAGCGATTGTTTTTCTTTTAAGTCATTGCTTTTAAAACTCTCACTCAAAAGTGCAACAGTGATTTACGAAGTTTCTCCTAGCAAAGGTTTCAGATCCAGTATTGTAACTGGAGTGCCCTCAATAGGATTGAAATACCACACAACCAACTGAAATAATTTTGCGTTCATATTGTCTGATGCATCCGTCATTCCTGGAATAAAATTTGCTTCCTGTAAATCACATTCAAGTTGAGAAATAGCCAATGGGATTAAAACATTTAAATTATTATTGCCTCAGTTTTCTTACGGCCACAAGAAAATTTTGATGTGGAAGTACACTGGATAATTTCAGCAATACAGTCCACTGGTCTAAATGATTGGTTGTGATCAACAGTATGATAAAGGAACGCTCCTTCACAGCTGCTAATTTCATATCTTTATCGCCAAAACGTACGGTTTTTTTAATTACTCAATACGATGCTAGAAGAGCACTTTCACGCACCATTCTTTTACGTTTTTCGTTCTTTGAATGTTGTGATACATCCGATCGCTTGTACTGAAAGTAGATGCAAACTTACTGCAACGAACATCTAGTCCAAAATTGTTTTTTAAAGGGTATTCACAAGAAGCGGTTTCGGTTGTCAGTTGTTAGTATAGGCTGGCGCAAATAAAAGAGGCCCGGAAGGGTGTACACGATTAGACGTGAAAGTATGCACATAACCACAACTGGTGTCGCGCAGACTGCGTGTACGCCCGCCTTGTGGTCCAAACACGTTCACAGCGTAGTGAGGGCTGCGTTAGTACGAGTGGAGTAGTGCAAAGGGGACGATGGTGCTCACAGTGGAGCAGCGGATGTTCGTTGTGGAAAGTTCCGTGACAACAAAGTCGTAGAAATGGTGTTGTCAGTTGTTTGATGAGATGTTTAATGGTATCAAAGTGCCAGGAAAGAGTGCAATGCAACGCTTAGTCAGAAAATGGCGTCAGACAGAATCTGTTTCGAATAAGTCAAAAAACGTTCCGAAACGTGGCTGCACACCAGAAAATGTGGCTGTAGTTCACCAGAAAATGCTTTGGAGTCCTACTAAATCAAAACGACGCCCTTCGCAAGATCCGGCATGTCACGTCGAACATGCTCCTCAGCGTCTCCAGTTTGGTGAGTGGCTGTTCACTGACAAAAAGGTTGGCTTGGACATGGATCTGTTCTTTATGTCTGATAAAGCTTGATTTCACCTGAACGGTTATTCACAGAGTCACAGTTTGTGGGCACCACAGAATCCGCATGACTTACACGGAACACCATGGCATGATCAGTTGGGTGGGGTTTGGTGTGCAATGTCTGCAAGCCACCTTATTGGTCCCATCTTCTTTCATCAGATGCCGACTTCGGCGCATTGCACTGCCAACATTTTGAAACCATTCGTGGCAGCATTAACGAAGGAGGAAAAGACCTACAGTTATTTCAACAGGAGGAAGCAAATGCCCACACAGCTGGCCGAACCTTAGAGCACATTTACACAATCTTCACTCCTGACAGAGTTGTTAGCAGGGGTCAGTCTGGTCGCGGTCCGAGCTGGTCACACAGTTTACCTGATCTGTCAGTGGGTGATTAAATGGTTCAAATGGCTCTGAGAACTATGGGACTTAACTTCTGAAGTCATCAGTACCCTAAACTACTTAAACCTAACTAACCTAAGGACATCACGCACATCCATGCCCGAGACAGGATTCGAACCCGTGACCGTAGCGGTCGCGTAGTTCCAGACCGTAGCGCCTAGAACCGCTC
Source organism: Schistocerca serialis cubense (assembly GCF_023864345.2). Taxonomy (NCBI): domain Eukaryota; kingdom Metazoa; phylum Arthropoda; class Insecta; order Orthoptera; family Acrididae; genus Schistocerca; species Schistocerca serialis. Next base: position 382,568,829 of record NC_064639.1, read on the forward strand.
GGCCATCCCGGCCGGCAGTGGGTGATTATTTTGTGTGGAGAGCCCTAGAATCTAGGGTGTATCGCAACAACCCTCTTTGTCTTAGAGAATCGCAGCAGAATTTTGAATCAGATTGCAGCAATTCCAGTAATCCAGCTTTGATACGCCTTCAGCAACTTGCTGACCAGGGCACAAAAGTGCCAAGATATGAATGGTGATCACTTTCAACACCTGCTATAGCCAGGTTAGTACTGTAATTTCCTTTTCTGTGTTTCTTTGCACCATGAAACACTGTTCTCCAGGTCACTTTTATTTGCCTCACCCTGTATCTTTAAATTTTTCAGCAGACGATGCAAAACGGGACCTTTTGAATTTTTGAAAACTATAGTTAAACGCGCCACCGGCCTTGCTGCAGTGGTGACACCGGTTCCCGTCAGATCACCAAGTTAAGCGCTGTCGGGCTGGGCTAACACCTGGGTGGGTGACCATCCGGTCTGCCGACTGCTGTTAGCAAGCGGGGTGCACTCAGCCCTTGTGAGGCAAACTGAGGAGCTCCTTCATGGAGAAGTAGCGGCTCCGGCCTCGGAAACTGACATATTGCCGGGAGAGCGATGTGCTGACCACATGCCCCTATCCGCATCCAGAGACGCCTGTGGGCTGAGGATGACACGGCGGACAGTTGGTACTGTTGGGCCTTGATGGCCTGTTCGAGAGGAGAGGATAGTTAAAAGGCGTTCTATGCCGATAAGACACTTCCACAAAAAGGGACATCTTGGCGTCCCCTTGTACCTTAAGAAAAGACCAGAGAGAGACAAAAAAATAAACTGTCCCAGCTAACATGGGACGTCAGGTCCCCTTAACTATTATCTGTGAAACAGTCATTAATAATTTCGTATAAAATTCGAAACACTGGTTGTAGTGGTAAACTAATCTGTGGGTTAATCCGAGACCTATCAAGTTGCAAAGTATTTGCTTGTGAGTTGGCGAAGCTAACGTACGCGAATAAGAAATCGACTGCGATTAGAAAGACAGAGATGTGGTGACAAACAGCTGTAGCATACCCAAGACCTTTTAGTTATAGAGATAAGAATAACAACTGATTGATAGCTGTTCGTGCACAGTACGTCCATCTACCATAGCAAGAACCAATCAGGGAATGAGCTTGTTCAAGCCTTCTATTCTGATCACTGCTATCGTATTGATGTGCAACCTCAGATGTCAGTTATCACAAACAGCGGTCGGTTACAACAATCGTGATTCATTTTCGATGTATGCAGTGTCTCTATGCGGCATGTGTATTTCACACGACTAAACGCCATAAACTAATTGCGAAAGTGGGCAGAAAATTGTTAAGACTACTATCACCCTGCTAAGAAAACCTAGCATTCCACGTTAATAGCCGGCCGCTGTGACCGAGCGGTTCTAGGCGCTTCAGTCCGGAACCGCGCTGCAGCTACGGTCGCAGGTTCGAATCCTGCCTCGGGCATGGATACGTATGATGTCCTTAGGCTTAGTTAGGTTTAAGTAGTTCTAAGTCTAGGGAACTGATGATCTCAGATGTTAAGTTCAAAAATGGTTCAAATGGCTCTGAGCACTATGGGACTCAACTGCTGTGGTCATAAGTCCCCTAGAACTTAGAACTACTTAAACCTAACTAACCTAAGGACAGCACACAACGCCCAGCCATCACGAGGCAGAGAAAATCCCTGACCCCGCCGGGAATCGAACCCGGGAACCCGGGCGTGGTCAGATGTTAAGTCCCATAGTGCTTAGGGACATTTGAATCCACGTTAATAGGTAGTGTCTGAATGTATACACACATGGATGCCACAGCATCCGCATCGTGTGAACCGACTTCATCGTTCCATCCAATGATCAACTGCTAATCACTTTCGTATTTTGATTGAGATATGGAAGATCACAGCTGCTTTGCATGTTAGCAGAGTCGACGACCATGAGTTCCAAATATTTGTTATGGTGACAGACAGATAAGTAGCGCAGATTGCAGTCTACTTTAAGTTAAGACACTAAGTTGGTAGTTGTTACTGGTCTTTTGTAGATCTCACTGCATAGTTTCATTTGTGCGTTTCATAACAAACCGTCACTGTGCAAGTTGTGACGTCAAGGTTCTGCTGCTAAGTCTCTTGCAGTGACTGGCTATCTCAGTTGCTGCTTAACAAAAGGCAGACACGAACAAAGACGAGAAATTCTTCTACAGCTAAGCCAGTATTGCGTTCTTTGTTGCACTACTTTCCAAAATATAACAGGTCTCGTAACAGATTCGAGCCATTCCAAACGTGGAACCTGTATAATTAAAGACAAAATATCTATAAATACCGACTTTTATGCCTTGCGCCATCAGCTTTCTGCAAACAGAAATTTAAAATTAGGTAACTCTCAAGTCAGAGCGTTATCTTTGTAAGGGCCTTCGGGGTATAAATGCAGATAGTGTGATCATGGTACCTTAATATGTACCCATTCCATTGTGTTACCTGTGGTTTTTTGTCTTTGTCTATCAGTCTTTCCTTAAACACGTCATATAAGTTATTATCTGGTATTTTTTGCATTGTAGTAACTGCACCACAAAGTGGGCTACACCTGTCAGTACAGACTAACCGTTTTGCATTCACCTGTACACACTTAAACACCTGACCTGCTGGCTCATGCCACATGAATTAACTGACCTAAAAACTTACTATCTCTAATAGCTATGATTATTAATACGCAAATGAAGTAAATACTAATGTAATCTTGCTAAGTATACTGTCCTCAGGCACAAATGTAAACATCTGCGCTTATACTCCTAACACCCTCTCTATGAAGACGAAGAACATGACAATTATGAGCACTTACAAAAACATATATTCAACATTTCGTCCACAAATGATAATATAAGATTTCTTCTGTAGCAGAATAGTTAGCATTGCTACCTTCGATACGAAATGATTCAGATTTGATTGCCGGTACCTCCTCAGATTTTTCTGAAGTTGGGAGATCTGGAACGGGGTTCACTTTACCTCGTGAGGCCAAATAAGGAGCTCCTTGAGTAAAGACGCAGCGGTATCATCAGGATTCATCTACTGACAATAACAGCTGGAGGGATTTGTGGCATACAGACTACAGGTCCCATCATCATAGATCATTCCCCATGCTATATCGTAGGCAGCAATAATTATTATCCGTTTACCTTCAATGAAGAATATTGGCATCAGACGATATAGACAAAACAATACTCGGATGCGTTGCAAACACGATGTGTTAAGTAACTGAACACCAGATACGAACACCAGCTATTAGCAAGACCACAGTGTTGAGGGTGGGTAAACTCGAAACTGGGATATGTTCCTTTCGTCTGACCAACGAATATTTCCAAATATGATTAAACTGTCACATGAGTGATTATCGTTCCCTTTTTTATAATTTAGAATGTGTTTCTATATGCTAACACACTTTTGATAAGAAAAAGACAAAAAAAATTTTTATGCACCTTTCCGCTTATTTAAACTACCGATTCAATTCCAAGTACATGCAAGAATTACTAAGGTTTCTGTTTAAAAAAGCAGTACATACACCTTTTAATTCTTTTCTATCTAGCTACAGAGAAAATAATTCCTTTGTTACACAATGGAAATAAACAAAACATTTCATTCCATTTAGTTTGTAGATTTATATAACATCTGTATGTGGTTGGATACAAGATCAGCTTAATTGTTCCACACCTATTTCATTTCCGCTTGCTACGAGCTATACTATACTTACTTGGAATTCGTAAAGGGCTCCTTCTCCAATGGACCTTCATTCTTTTTGTTTTAAGTACAAGCTACAGAAGAGTGTCACTTATAACTTGAAAACGTAGTTGTTCTGGTTAGACCCATGGTGGCTTCCCATTAACTTCCATCCACCAGACAACAAACAGAAAGTAAAAACGAGTTGATTCAGTGAATAACTTTAAAATCAGAGGAAATGTAAAAACCTTAACAAAACCAAGATATCAGAAATGATTCACTCTTAGCTGGTTAAAACGGGTCCATGTACGACAACTGAGCATGTCTTTCTAAGCTACTGTAGTGGTTCGGATTTCATGCAGAACTTGGTGAATTATGTGAAGTGTGTACGCTGCATGCCGCGTCTGCTGGCCATGCTTCGTCTAGACTATTGGAAGAAGGTTTACTGTGATCGAGGTTACCGGATTTTATTTCTAACTTCACATTGAGAACCAGACCATTTGCGTATTGGTATTGGCACAACTTAGCAACCTGATGACGCCCTAAAGAACGAAACCCATGGTGACACAATGAATGTTTATAAATAAATCTGCGGTGGTTTTCATTACTCATTAATATACTTTTACTATGACGGGATATCTTGAAGTGAAACAGCGTCTGTCATTTTTACCTGCACTGATTAAAGTGTCCGGTGATCGAGCGACGAAGTATCTCGTTCAGTCAGCTACTACGTTTTACCATATTGTCAAGCTCGAGCGCTTCATTCACACATGTTTAATGCCACTGCTCGTCTTACGTACCTGTAAATCTGCTGCTCCGTAAGCCACATCACTGTAAGGAATTCTTATGTAGCCCGGTAGCCAGCAGAATGTCATTACCTTCCGAAGCTTTTGTGTACAAAGGAGTGAGTCTTGGATCAATTAGAATACGCCACATTCTTGCTGCCGCCACTAGATGGTTCGAAGTCAACAATCATGATAAACTGTATAGTTAACGATTCGAGCGTGCTTTGGTGACGTTCTCGATAGGCATCTTCATTGATTTTTATATAACTGACTGACAGCCAACGTCGGAACATTTGTGATGTTTGAACTTGTACTTCCGAAGATGTAGCGAGTATACCCTACAGGCAGCTAAAACAAGCTATCCACCTGCAGTATATGTTCGAACGTTAATGTTCTCCATTATCGTTTAACATAATGAACGGCGCCAGGTGGCGAAGAGCAAAGAACCGCCCATTAGGGTTTCGTGTGACTTCGGTGAAATCATGCGGTTGGAATCGCACCAGCTGATCATCGACTGCGTACGTCTCCTGTAGCTCATCGAAGCGCAGGAAGCAGGTAGTCGATGAGGTGGGTAATCTAGTTACGAACGACGGCCGCCGTGGGGCCGCCTGTTGATGGCATTGTTTACGAGAACAGCGCGATGGGCGGCTAGATAGCTGCGCAGGTGGTCGCCACCCGGTTCAAGCGCTTGCACTGGGGCAACATGCTGCCTCCACCACCAGAGATAGATTCGGCTCACCGATATTTGCACTCATAACCTCATCGCTATCCAAAACATCTGTCAAAAGTTTTTTCTTTTAGGCATACCACATTCTTCCTTCCTCTGACTTCCATTCGTACATAAACACTGAAGAGCCAAAGAAACTAGTACACTCGCCTAATATCGTGTAGATCCCCTCGAAAACGCAGAAGTGCCGCACATGACGTGGCATTGACTCGACTGTTGTCTGAAATAGTGCTGGAGGGAAATGACACTATGAATCCGGCAGGGTTGTCCAGCGGTGGAGATCTCTTCTGAACAGCACGTTGCAAGGCATCCCAAATACGCTCAATAATGTTCATGTCTTGAGAGTTTGGTGACCAGCGCAAGTGTTTAAACTCAGAAAAGTGTTCCTGGAGCCACTCTGTAGCAATTATGGACGTGTTGAGTTTCACATTGTCCTGCTGGAATTGCCCAAGTATGTCGGAATGCACAATGAACATGAATGGATGCAGGTGATCAGACAGGATGCTTAAGTACGTGTCACCTGTCAGATTCGTATATAGAGGCATCACGGGTCCCATATCAGTCCTACGGAACACGCCCCACACCATTACAAAGCCTCCACCAGCTTCAACAGTCCCTGATGACGCGCAGCGTCCATGGATTCATGAGGATGTCTCCATACCCATTCACGTCCATTCGCTCGATACAATTTGAAACGAGACTCGTCCGACCAGGCAACATGTTTGCAGTCATCAACAGTCCAAAGTCGATGTTGACGGGCCCAGGCGAGGCGTAAAGCTTTGTGTCGTCCAGTCATTAAGGATAAACGAGTGGGCCTTCGGCTCCGAAAGCCCATATCGATAATCTTTCGTTGAATAGTTCGCACGCTGACACTTGTTGATGGCCCAGCATTGAAATCAGTAGCAATTAGCGGAAGGGTTGTACTTCTGACACGTTGAACGATCCTCTTCAGTCGTCGTTGGTCCCGTTCTTACAGACTTTTTCCGGCCGCAGTGATGTCCAACATTTGATGTTTTACCAGATTCCTGATATTCACGGTGCACTCTCGAAAAGGTCGTACAGGAAAATCCTCGCTTCATCGCTACCTCGGAGATGCTCGTGCGCCGACTATAACACTACGTTCGAAATCAGTTACATGTTGATAACCTGCCATTTTTATTTATATTTTGACTGTTTACATATCTCTGTATTTGAATACGCATCCATATACCTGTTTCTTTGGATCTTCAGTGTAGATTGCATCCTGCGGCAGACTTAGCTGTCGTGGCCCTTAAGAATGGAATACACTGTTTGCTAATACAACTGTAACACTAGGAAGGATAGTTAACAACGAAATTTCGCTAATGGTGTTTGTACATAATGATGGGAAGAATACATAAATTTTTAGATAACGGAACTCGGTCTACAGGCCCTAGCGGGCCTATTGGTACCGACCGGCCGGCAGGTTATCCTTCGCCACTGGCATCGTTAAATGCGCTATGGAGGCGCCTGGGGCCTGAACACCACTCTCCCGGCTGTTGTCAGTTTCCTTGGCCTGAAGCCCCTACTACTCGCTCCTCAATTGAAATCACGAGGCTGAGTGCAATCCGTTCCAGTCTCCTCCACCCCCCCCCCCCCAAACCAAGGAAGAATCCCTGGCATTACTGGAATCGAACCCGGTTCTTTGTGCCATCTCTGGCACAATCAATGGCTCTAACCCAGCAGGTTATCTAGTCGAACTGACTGTGAACTTGGATGGCAAGTTTTGTGGATGTCCCTCTTGTTTCAACTCTGTGCCGTTCATCAGCCATAGTGGCTGGACAGTGACGGCTTGCCATTATTTCGGCAGCCCACGACCACATATTTTCAATGGGTGAAAAATGAGAGGATCGTGCTGGCCGGTCAACAGCCTACATTTTCTTTCCCGATCTGGGTCAGGACAGCATGTGCAACATGAGGACTTGTATGATCTTGAAAGACAACGTCACGAGGTCCTAGAAAATGAGGAAGACGTACTGACTTAAACACGTGTGGTGAGTAACAGCTGCTGTCTATGCCAGTACCAGTGGACTCTCACGCCGTCACGCTAGATCCTAGCCCCTAGGACGATGACGAATGCGGTTTGCCACCGATCGTTCGTTCCACACACGAATACGACCATCACGACGGTATGTGGAGAGCCAGGACATACCTAGAAAAACGAAGAGATGCCGCTTCTGAGTCCATTGTTGACATTGTGCCTATAACAATCGGCGCGGCGCTCTCTCTCTCTTTTTCTGTTGTCGCGTCCAGAAGACTTCGCGCTGCCCTTTTGGCCACTGATATGTCAGCAGACAAGCCCAAATCCTGTTACAAGGCACGTGACTCTACTATAGGATCGCGTACGTCCGAGCGAATCATATGTCTGTCATAACTACGTAGGCCTCTGCAGCCGTTGTCATGACGATTAAAATTTTCTGTGCGTTGTACCGCGTCATCGTATAAAAAACTACAAGGCGTACTCCAAAAGTAAGCTCCGATCGATCGCGAAGTGGAAACCAAAGTGAAAACCAAAAGTATTTTATTTGCAATAGCTAGCCATGTCTTCCAGCAACGTGTCTAAACAATCGCCGCTCCGCCTGAGACATTTGTCGTAGCGTTGTACTAATTTTCCAATACCCTCGTCATAGAAGGCAGCCGCCTGCACTTCTCGCAGATTCTCTACGCTGATCTGCATTTCGTTGTCTGTGCGAAAACGTTGACTTCATAGCCAGCGATTCATGTCAGTAGAGATGAAAATCAGAGGGAGCAAACACACTGCATCGAAAACGCTGCAGGGGCGTCCTCATTGCCCCTGCAGAGTGCGACCGAGAACTGTCATGAAGACAGAAATGCATGACAGTTGTGTGGGCTCCATCAAATCAGGCGAAATTTCTCACGCGCACTCATACTCGGCGGGAAACTGTTTTCTAGGCATCTTTACGTGCTCCATGTGCGCTCAGAACTGGAAAGACAGACGTGATGCGATCGACGGGCACACTAGAGACACATTCCAGCACATCTACGCAAAGCTCTTTCGGATTTTCATTGTGGTTTCCATTTCGCAACCGATCGGACTTTACTTTCGGAATACGCATTGTATAGTTATAAACTTATTCATTTTTAATCATCGAGTGTCCGTCTTCTTGGTGTCAGTCGCAGGATCCGTTGAGATCGTGTATGTCGCTGAGTGTGGGTCTCCTGATCATAACGATTCCATACTGACAAGTAGTCCAGTCAAATAGTAGATATACATTGCAAAAGGTGGGGTAGAAGAGTTTATTTTTACAACTCATTCATATGGTTGGAAAGATTAGAAAAACGAGTTTTTCCAACAAAATTTCGCTTGGGAAAACTTTCTGCATTCAAAAAACTTCGAAAATTTCGGACTTTTTTCAGTTTTTTCGAAATATCTCAGTTTCATTTGCTCCTATCGCTTTAACGTCTATTTTCTTTTCTAAAGAGCACAACATTCTCTACAAATTTGATTCTTGAAATTTTTTTCTACTCCCAATATCTAAGGCGCTACAGCGTCTCAAAAAATACCAATTTTTCAAATTTTGAGAATAGTGGCAAGATACCTTATTTTTGAACACTATTTTTTCAGTTTCTGTTTCTGTAGTATAAATACATTATACACTCCTGGAAATGGATAAAAGAACACATTGACACCGGTGTGTCAGACCCACCATACTTGCTCCGGACACTGCGAGAGGCCTGTACAAGCAATGATCACACGCACGGCACAGCGGACACACCAGGAACCGCGGTGTTGGCCGTCGAATGGCGCTAGCTGCGCAGCATTTGTGCACCGCCACCGTCAGTGTCAGCCAGTTTGCCGTGGCATACGGAGCTCCATCGCAGTCTTTAACACTGGTAGCATGCCGCGACAGCGTGGACGTGAACCGTATGTGCAGTTGACGGACTTTGAGCGAGGGCGTATAGTGGGCATGCGGGAGGCCGGGTGGACGTACCGCCGAATTGCTCAACACGTGGGGCGTGAGGTCTCCACAGTACATCGATGTTGTCGCCAGTGGTCGGCGGAAGGTGCACGTGCCCGTCGACCTGGGACCGGACCGCAGCGACGCACGGATGCACGCCAAGACCGTAGGATCCTACGCAGTGCCGTAGGGGACCGCACCGCCACTTCCCAGCAAATTAGGGACACTGTTGCTCCTGGGGTATCGGCGAGGACCATTCGCAACCGTCTCCATGAAGCTGGGCTACGGTCCCGCACACCGTTAGGCCGTCTTCCGCTCACGCCCCAACATCGTGCAGCCCGCCTCCAGTGGTGTCGCTACAGGCGTGAATGGAGGGACGAATGGAGACGTGTCGTCTTCAGCGATGAGAGTCGCTTCTGCCTTGGTGCCAATGATGGTCGTATGCGTGTTTGGCGCCGTGCAGGTGAGCGCCACAATCAGGACTGCATACGACCGAGGCACACAGGGCCAACACCCGGCATCATGGTGTGGGGAGCGATCTCCTACACTGGCCGTACACCACTGGTGATCGTCGAGGGGACACTGAATAGTGCACGGTACATCCAAACCGTCATCGAACTCATCGTTCTACCATTCCTAGACCGGCAAGGGAACTTGCTGTTCCAACAGGACAATGCACGTCCGCATGTATCCCGTGCCACCCAACGTGCTCTAGAAGGTGTAAGTCAACTATCCTGGCCAGCAAGATCTCCAGATCTGTCCCCCATTGAGCATGTTTGGGACTGGATGAAGCGTCGTCTCACGCGGTCTGCACGTCCAGCACGAACGCTGGTCCAACTGAGGCGCCAGGTGGAAATGGCATGGCAAGCCGTTCCACAGGACTACATCCAGCATCTCTACGATCGTCTCCATGGGAGAATACCAGCCTGCATTGCTGCGAAAGGTGGATATACACTGTACTAGTGCCGACATTGTGCATGCTCTGTTGCCTGTGTCTATGTGCCTGTGGTTCTGTCAGTGTGATCATGTGATGTATCTCACCCCAGGAATGTGTCAATAAAGTTTCCCCTTCCTGGGACAATGAATTCACGGTGTTCTTATTTCAATTTCCAGGAGTGTACATCATGTTATAAGTTGGAATTTACCACCTCACTTTCAGGTATTCAATTTCTCTGTACGCAACATGAGGACTGCTGGGCACCCAACTATTGTGATTCTTACATCACTAACTGAAGCTCACTATGGGCCACCTCAGCCCTTGTATTTGTAAAACAATAAATATAAAAATACATTATTAAGAGACATAAACACACACACACACACACACACACACACACACACACACACACACACACACACAAACACACACACACACACACACACGCACACAAAATAAATTGACTCAGGAAACTGAACTATTATTAGCTGCAATAGGCAACCTAATTAGGTAGGTAATTATTCTCGTGTATAAAAGCCACACAGTTCACATTAAAAATAAGTAGCTTTATTACAATTAAAATGCACTGTCAGCTACTAAAAAATGTTGACAGTTCTTGGTGTGTAATACTTGCAATGTGGCTCTTAAGCGCACTTGAGACAGGTATGAGCATCAACCTCCAACGTTTTGATGGGCCAGGTTCCTCAGTGTCACCAGAAATACCTTGACTTACGGATTCAGGGTCTGTACATAGAGTTGATCCCAGATTGACCTCTTCTTTAAACAGCGAGTCAGCCTCAGCAAGTTCGTTGGTTTCGTCAGCGGTTTCCTCAACATCCTCCATAACATCTTCTTCACTGTCTTCATATAAAATTTTGGCACGTTTTCACAGTTGACCCCAACACATTTCTTGCAAATTGAAGAACATTTCAAACCCACTTTTCTGCAGGAGCACGCTCCGCTACAGTTCATCTTGCAAGAACATGAAACAATGTGAAGAAGTGCTTCAGGTGCTGGATCTTGGCTCATTATGACGGGTATTGGACCGTGGTCACTGTGATTCCAGCCCCATTTCTCAAGAGGTTCCCAGTTTCCCATCCAACTTTGGACTTGTTGGTAAGTCCGCAACGAATGATGTTGTGCAGCATCTTGTGTAGGTGGCAACCGTGCAAGATTCAGTTTGCTTTTTGTGGCAGACTTGGCGAATAGGTGGTACCGCAAATGGTCTAGTGTGTGGGAACTGCTGACACCTCCACTATACAATGCGATAGTAACCTGTTCTCCTGCAGTTATTATTTCTTCACAGGTAGCATGTGGTTTATTGAACGTGCAAAGCCCTGAGGTTAGGTGTTCATTTTTCGCAACAATATTGCAGCACTTAATTTTTCCTTGACCAAAAAAGCAGATGTCGTATCACATCCGCTAAAGGGGTGAGTGAACAGAATATATTCACTGTCAAACTTGTAAGGTGCAGTGGAAAACCACTTGTCTTCTGTATTTCCTCTTCCTGGCTTTAAGAAAAATAAGTTTTCAATGCCTTGCCCCAAACCGGTCATGAGCACAAGCAGGTCATCTTCTCCTATAATAGCAACACTTCCAAAATCTTTGGTTCTTGAAATGGCAGATGTTACAATTATAACGTCAGCATCTTCTTGTGCCTGGTGCACTTCAATGCTACACTCCAGAAATTCCATTTTAAGAAGTGTGATCAATCGCATCTTGTTTCGTTCGTTGTACAAGAACTTGTCCTGAGGGACTTTGTTCACCATCTCTGATTCAACTGCAACGTCAACCGAAGAATATTGTTTGGACCTACGAATCCTCTCAGCACTCTTTGTGCTACATTTGTCTCCCTCACATGGATACCCATCAAACACAATAGCAAATTGAGATACAAAATGACGTTGCAGGTAAGAAACATAGCTTTGGGCTATTGACTTGAAGCAAACATTTCGAGTCCAAGTCACTTTGTGAGTAAGGTACCCTCCATCAATGACAAAAAAATTTACTCGGTCCACCTGACTTCACATCTTCCACTGGAACGAAGGCATTGTAGAAAGAAGCTTTTGTTCCTTTTCGCATGCCTTTTTCTGAGAATAGGGACATTGGGTAAGGAGCAAGTTCATATTTCAGAAAGGCTTTTTATTCTTCTTCACTTTGTTTCATTAAACAAATCCTTTGGAAAAGAGTTAAAGGATCAACAGGAGTAATTTTAGTGCTCCCAGCTTTTACAGAATTGAATGCAGAAAGGAGAATCACAAATTTGTCTTTTCTACGGATCTTTACATCGTGGAAATTGTCACCAACTATTCTTTGCTCGAAATTTGAAAAATTGGTATTTGTTGACGCGCTGAAGCGCCTTAGATACTGGGAGTAGAAAAAAATGGTAACAATCAAATTTGTAGAGAATTTTGTGCTCTTTAAAAAAGAAAATAGACGTCAAAGCGATAGGAGCAAATAAAACTAAGATATTTTGAAAAAACTGAAAAAAGTCCGAAATTTTCAAAGTTTTTTGACTGCAGGAAGTTTTCCCAAGAGAAATTTTGTTGGCAAAACTTGGTTTTCTAACCTTCCCAACAATATGAACGAGTTAAAAAAATAAAATCTTCTACCTCGCCTTTTGCAAGGTACAGGCTTTTTTTCTGACAGTTTCACTGGACTTAAGTGTCATCGGATAATTATGGCAGATACATGGGACATTTGCCTCCGAAGTTGTGATACTTTCCTTTTTATACGCCACTTACCGTGAGTGCCTCTGTTCCGGTAAAATCTCCATCGCCGTGGTTGATTGATTTAGTCAACAATACATCGAACGAAATAGATCGCCGCACTTTGTTTCGCCTTGTAATGACGAGTAAGTAAGCACAAATACGTGTAAAATAAGGCAATTAATTGCTCGTGAAAAATTACAGTCTTGTTGCTACGAGGGTTTGGAACGTATGCTGATAAACATCTTACATTAGAAAATAAAGATTTCTATTCCTTTACTTTCAGTTTTATATTCAGCCAGCTGTATTTATTATTTTTAACTATTTGAGATTTACGATGTTACTGACTGCTTTGAAATCGTCTACAGATAGTCAAAACCAATAACTTCATCTAGTTGGACAAATAAATTTTATTCTACGAATTGGTGAAAAGAGTATAATTAAGGACTGAGCAGGTATCATTTTGTGTCAAATACAATGATGAGCCTGTATGACGACGTAAGTGTACACGACCATCGAGCTCGTATAACAAGAAACGAGATTCATATGATATGATTCCAATGATCAACGGCCCAATCTCGTGCCCACTGCAGATCGTGATTGTCGATGTCGTTGGGTTAACATGGGAACACGTAGAGATTGTCTGCTGAACTTTGTGCTGCGAAACATTTGTGCCTGCACCAGCACTGTACCCTGTCCTTGGATCTGCCGCAGATCTCCGCTATCCTCCTTACTGACCGGGCATGTCTCTGAACTCCACGTTCTGCGACGAAGTGTGGAGTCTAACCTCCTGTCACGAAAACGTGGTTTCACCGTGCTTCAACCATTTTTCAGTGAGGATCACAGCAGTAGCATCCGACCATCCGCTTCTGAGATTATCTTTCCCAGTTGCCGGGCAATAATAATCTACTCTTATTCAGAGTCGCTTATGTCAGCGAATTTCCCCATTTCCGATCCGCGTCGTCGCTAGAATGATTCTCCAATCGTCCTGGCTCCCCTTACTTATTTTCGTTATCGCGTCAAGTGCTCGCAATGCCACGTGATGGTGTTTAGTCTAGCGGCGAGCACTGGTCATCATGTTACGACTCATGCGTGTGTTCATATTGATAGTACAAAAATAATTACCGGTATAAGTATGTAAACATCCCTCACAGGCGAATTATATGTGGTAATATTGGAATCTCCTATTCACTCATTTCATAACTGACTCAAATCCGCAGCATCTTTGATACTCGGTAACACAATGCGCCATCATTTTATTTATTTGTAATCTTTTGTGAACATTTACTTGGGAGAACAAATACGAATCACGCTATTAATAATCATTTTAACGTCAGATTGTATATTAGCTTTCTGCAGCTTATAACAATTAGAGAAAGTAATGCTGCAGTTGTGTCTACAGAACATGATATAAAAATAAGAAAAGGCGAGATTCAACTGAAAGAACAAAGACGAAATTAGAGCACTCTCCACAGTTGAACCATTTGCTACTTATTTCGCGGTCGTTAGCCACCAAAAAATTGTCATTTACAGCAGAAGTCATCGACTCTCACGAGCTTTTATAGGAATCTTTTGGCCAATGACACCACACACTAGCCACTCTAAATGCTATTGAGTTGCCGACGTCACGGAACAAGGAATTTCACATATCTATGTTGCAAAATCAGGGAGGCAATCTGCAGAGACCCAAAACTACAATCGCGTAAAACATCCAGCATATGTAGGAATTTTTTGAAATAATTTTCTGCTTTATCTATGTCCTAATAGTAAGTGATGTCAAATAATGCAGAGGTACTATCAAAAAACCAGTTACAAGTAAAACACATTTTGTAACTGAAGCTGTTCAAAGCTAACACAAATTTCCATTTTCAACATCGATAAAATTGTTAAGACATAAAACTTAGTTCATTTCCAAACATCACATGTCCGTGTTTCAAGGTAGAGGATGGTGATTAACAATGTCTTTCAGATAGTTTTAATACATCATACGGCACTTAAACGTGTTCATCTTCAAATATTTACAAATTCTGCACAAAACACAATCTCGTGTCTAACCACAAAAAGTGTATAAAATATCGGAAACTGCTTATGGCATTGTCTGTTGCACATTCCTTCGTGTGGTTCTAAACTAGTCACTACACCACAGTACCGACCAGGGAACATTATGAGCTCTTAAATCTACTATCCTCTAGGTACGACATTCTCCTATACTACGAGGGGCGTACGAGAAGTAATGCAACTCATTCTTTTCTCGGCCAATTTAGGTTGAAAAAAAGGCGTAATTTGTTGTCGGACTGTCGGACATAGTGCAATATTCCCACTTAAGCCAATATAGTTCCAGGAGTCTCGTTGGGCGAGGCGTCTGTTATCAACGCAACAAGGTCACATAAAACTGTCCGATCTTCCACGTGCTGGTCGGCCGCACACAGCTGTGACTCCTGCCATATTGGAACGTGCGGACACTCTCAATCGATCGAGAGAAGAGCAATGAAGGACCATCTGTGCGCAATTGCTTGTGTGTTACGAGGTTGATCGTGTCAATTTTTTGTCTAACATGGTCACAGACGATGAAGAATGGGTTCGTCGCTTCGAATCGGAAACAAAACCGCAGTCTGTGCAGTGGCGGCACACTACCCGTCCTTCGAAGCTGCGCCCTCAGCCAGTAAAGCCATGGCGAATGTCTTCTGGAGCTCTGAAGGGGTTATTCTGTTTGAAGTTCTCCCTCATGGTGCAATGATGAACTCTAAAGTGTGTTGTGGCATCCTCAGGAAATTGAAGAAACGACTTCAGCGTGTTCGTCGGCACAAAAATGCAAACGAGCTGTTCCTCTATCACAACGCAAGGCCTCACAGAAGCCTGCGCACTCGAGAGGAGCTCACAAAACTTCATTGGAGTGTTCTTCCTCATCCACCCTACAGTCCGGATGTCGCACCTTCCGACTTCCATCTGTCTGGCCCAATGATGGATGCACTTTGCGAGAAGCAGTGCGTGGATGGTGTGGAGGTTATTGATACAGCAAGACGTTGGCTCCGACGTCAACCAGTAGAGGCAGTAGAGGGGCATATAGACCCTCCCAACGAGGTGGCGTAAGGCTGCCGTATTGAACGGAGATTATGTTGAAAAATAGGAGTTTGTAACCAAAAGGCTGGGGTATAACATGGTGTATTGGAATCCTGAATACAACCAACCTGCTAACAGAAAAAAGCTTTACATCATTTATCGAACACCCGTCGTAGTAGTTCAGTAAAGAATTACATTTAAATGGTTTACAGTGGAAGCCTCAAAATCAAAAGTAATATTCAGAGTGGTTAATATCTGAGATCTCTACGAAACAGGAAGAAACGATTGTCTTGGAGGAACCATTGTCACCCTCTAAAAGCACAAAAAAAAGTCTGTAAATTTGTTGGAAATTAGATTCTGTATTTCTTCATAATGGAGTAAGCAAGAAATAAGAGAGTTAAAGGCGTACACTGAAATATAGGATTTTGCAAGGTACAAAGAAGCACCTCTATAAAACTGTCAGACATCTGAACGCAAACGAGGAAAGAAAGTGTGTAGCAGAGCACTAACGTAACGCAAAGGCGACCAAATACAACGCACTTCCGTTTTATTTATTTCTATTCTATAGGTCTTCCCGAGTCTTCCGGCGTTGCAGTCTTCCTATAGACGTGAGCATCGTCGGAAAATTGCCTTACGGAGTTTCCGACGTTACACTCTGGATCGTTTTTATAATCTGTAAATGTTAATGCCCCTATAACTTTCAAAGGAGTACTCACGCAATTACCTGTACATCTGTCATTTTTGTCCTGTTCAGAACGACGTGCTGAGTTATGTCTAATACGAAGTTCTGAAATACAGTCAAAAATCTGGTCTGATAATCAGTAAGACCGTAGTTTGTTCAAAATGGTTCAAATGGCTCTAAGCACTATGGGGCTTAACATCTGAGGTCATCAGTCCCCTAGACTTAGAACTACTTAAACCTAACTAACCTAAGGACATCACACACATCTATGTCCGAGGCAGGATTCGAGCCTGCGACCGTAGCAGCTGCGTGGTTCCGGATTGAAGCGCCTAGAACCGCTAGGTCACAACAACCGATGTAGTTTGTTCACTGAAGACAGTGCTGACCTGTACCGTATGTCGCCCAGTAGCCAAGGAGCCTGACGCCAATCTGGACGCCGTTACCAAAGGTGCTCTGTACCTCAAGGACGAACAGAGCAAACCGCGATCTATGCTATCGGAATCCATGTTAAATCACATAAAAGATATTTTCGTTTCCTGGGTTCATAATCGTCTTCTTTAGAACACACCGACTGCACTGATAAGGCCTGTAACTTCATGCATCTCTCCGAAGACCTTCCTTGAAAGCGGGTGTGGCCTGCTCCTTTTGTCCATTCGCTTGATGTCGTAAAAAGATCGTAACTAACAGACGTGTGCAACGTCTTGCCAGTGACAATCGGTGTCAATCAAGACAAGATTTGCTGCAGTCAGTGAACAAAGGGAATTCCTCAATCAGTTTCCGAGTGAAAATTGCCAAGGTAACCATATTTGAAGTCGAATTCCTCGCTAAAGGCCACTGCTCACAGCGGCTGATGAAGTCGCGCCTCTTCAGTGGGCCAGGCAGCACTGAAATCGCAGACACAAAGTGTGGTCGATAAATTGCGAGTTCGGTCTTTTTAAATTCTGCGAACTGTCAAGTTCACCGGTGGCTAAATGCAGGATGTAACATGTGGTGTGCGGAGGTGCAGATGGTTCTATGATGAAAGTAATTCTGCGATGTTTTGGGACTGTTTCCTGCGCCATGACGTGTTCAAGTTGCCGGAGATATGAACGATGATATTTACTTCTAAATTCTCGGAGACTAATGTTGTCAGGTCCAGAAGATTCGACACTGACACTGGAATTACGAAAAATAGAGAAACATTGAAAAAGTGAGTTTGGTGCTTCAGCTGTTCTACATAGTCCCCCCCCCCCCCTACACACACACCCACCAACCCCTCCCCGCCTCCCTTTTCCTACAACGCCCAGAACGTCATACAGCTATGTGAAACTGTCAGAAAGGTCTTTTGGGATTTGTTCAACTTGCGCATCATATTGGCTTGAATGTCTGTTATGTCTCATAGCGTAGATCTTTGATGTGAATTCTCGCTCATTGTTGTTTCGTGATAGATTCGTACTGATACACAAAGTCTCGTCACCTATAATTCTATTTTCCAGAAATGGATTATCCACATTATGCCTTTCCATCAAGCTGCGGCAGGCGTCAACGCGTCGTTGTTTTTGTTCGAGATTCAAGGTGTCCGGCAGAAACTTTGCATACACTTTTCGCGCCTTCAAAATAGTCAGGAGAATGTCTCGAACACTTGACTGAGAAATGTTGCTCCATTGTGATTTGTGACAGAGAAACGTTGATACACTATTGCCACATGTCTCTTGCGCATCACCTCCTGTTGACAACTGACTGGACGAATACACATCTGGCTTTTACAGTTGCTAGTTCAAGCTGGCACCGTAGTTACTGCACTGACGTCGCTTATATGCCAAGAATGAAATCGGCCTCGGTACTTTTCGGACGGGTGGTGTATTGTACATGTTCGTGATGAGCACTCTGTCTATGATCCTGGCTTCCAAGGCGACAAAATGCATGTTGCCAGGGCTGCGTGAATATGTTAGTGGTTTGACGAAGACCAGTTTGGTTTGAGGAGTTGTGCGACGTGGACGTGACGTTTACGTCCTGCCGCGGAGCGCATCATCATTGGTTGTCTACTTACTCAGGCTATTTCGCATATCCTAATGTTTTCATCGGTTAGAATGGCCAACTCTTACAGAAAATCGGCGCTGGAATTCAGTTTTAGGAGAAAATTTGCTCAACTAAAAGCGCTGGCAGTTGAATGTTTTCTCCGAGACGAAGTACAGGTACAAAGTGACGAACTTGATAGTATACATCTTTCCATTGTCAGCAGTGTGGTGCATGTCAAGCTTCTTAATGATGCAGTCTCCGACAGCGTCCTTCGAGGGATTGAAAACTGGCTCAAATTCTGCCATTCGGATAGTAATATGGGTGCTGTAGAGATCGACAACGCTGTTATGCGACTGCGGACGATCCAGATCTTTTAACTTTCTTTTGAGCAGCCGGCGGACGAGGTGGTGTCCGCTCATCGATCTTATGGGGCGGTACTAGGATATATTGCGTGGAAATGGCCTCATTTCAGCACATACTACGTCCTTAATGGCGAGCGTCAGGTCCATATTACTTTAAATGTACACGTCCCGTTCTATTAGAGAATGCAGAGGCGTCATCATTTACGACAGGCAGCCGAAGACGTGCTCATAATGTGGCAAAGAGTACCATGTCTGGTCCGAATGTCTTGAGAGGAGAATAGAACGACTACCACCTGCGCACCTGATCCCTCTCCCAATGCCGACGACCGTACCTGTGACATATGTGGCAGTTCTCAAGAACATGTCGGCACGTTGCCGTTTCAGAAGTAGCGTAACGACACTCCGCAGATGACTAAGACAAGACAGACGAAAGAGGTAACTGCCTCGTCCATCACAGCCCTCCTGCCCAAACAGCCAAGTCGACGGGTGATGAAAATGCCGATACAGGCACAAATGTTGACACACCATGATAGTGACCGCGTCAGGACTCGTGTCAGACCATCGGAACTCTTTGCCGTAGTCCGACACGGTGGGGCACTCACGAAAAAAACCGACCACCAGAGAAGCGCAAGAGGGGACAGAGGACACGACCTGATGACTCCATGACACAGTCGCAGGCAGATGAAGCTTCACCTCGCCCGGACGATAAAACACTGATAGAAGGCATTGAATCACGCAACCTATGCCCATACACTGCAGCGGACGCTGTGGAATCTCCTCCCTACATTTGTTTCTGTATGGAACTTAGCCCAACTTTACCTCCCACTCTATAAAATCTAGATATTACCCAAAACTTTACCCCCATAAACTGTTATTCAACTCAAACTCGTATGCTAACCTTCGACTAAACAGAACCTAATTCGAACTGAACTGTAACTGATCTGAATGCAACTTGACATTATCTTAAAAGAGCAACTGAAATAAAACAAGTTTCTGCCCTTAATCAAAATTTACACTTACCTCGCGTCTTGGCAACATTGTTGGAGATTTCTCGAAAGCATAATAGCAAACAGCAAGCAGGCAGCAGCTAAGCTAGATTTCTAAATACATATTCAAACTGTTGCATATGGTAATGCATAATGACAAACAATGGAGCGAGGAGAATGACTGTTCCTATGAAATGATATTCCAAGACAACGATTTCAGAATGAAATACATATCCAAAAAGACAGAGTAAAACTTCGGGTAAGCTTCACACATAACATTATTCTGAACAACGCCATGCTTAACAAAGTGAAGAATGATTTAAAAAGGGTACAAAGTTAACAGAGGATTTCTATAAAAATCAAACAGCTTAATCAATTGATATGTTATTCCACGATTCTGGGAAGTGGGGTGGTCTTTCTCTCAGCTCTGAACAAGTTAAATTGGTGACAATAATCATTCCAACAAATTATGTGCGCAGTTCAACAGTCTTATCTCAATGTTCTTCTCTTCGAAAACAGTTACATTTAAAATTTATATTTCTTTCATTTTTCATTGCACACGTCATATTCATCATTGTTCTCCTTTCTTCACCTAACTGATACCATTACAAGTCAATACAACACTACTAAAGAAGTTAATCACCTACCATCTTTCAAATAAGAACGTATCAGATCGCACAGAAGCAAAGATTGTGCCACGAGAAGACCAAAGATTGTCTAACAGTAACGTAACTTGCTCTCTCTCTCTGACGTGCACATCGATGACGTACAAAAATAAAAATGACGTGACCACCTTACAGCTGTTACGTCCTTGTCAAAAGTGGCACAATCTGACGATAGTCGCTGGGGTGAATAAGGCTCCCCTGCCACTGCAGCGCCAATGCCGACGTTGAGCTTCTCGGAAGTGTTAACGGCTGATACGCTCCTCGCCCATCTCTGAGAGCGGATGATGGCGAAGATCCTGCGACTGAGGTTGTGCTGGGGCCCAACGCCTCGGCGACCCATAATTAATACATTTCGGTGAATTGGAGGAAGACGCGTGCATGGATACTGAAGAACATGTCGAACCAAAACATACTTCTGTAGCACTGAGTGTCCTGCACCTACAAACCTGTGGCAGGCCTACCGAACTGATTCCACCAATCTGAATTCCACCGGTTCGAAAGTGAATCTTCAATCACTGTGCGATATCATACGAATGTCAGATATTGACATTGTGTTCAAGCAAGAAATTCGTTTGGAGGCGTTTCCAGACTTCTCCGATTATACTTCGTGCGTCCTGCCTGTTGATGACGCCGGCAGCGATACAGCCATACTGGTGCGACATAACACAGAGATTGACGAAGTCCAAGGGTTGGCGAAAGACACACAAGATGCAGGGACTGTAAACATCTGTGCCCCCTTTGGCACGGACAAGAGACGCGACCGGCCGCGTTTCTGTTCGGAGAAGACCTTGCGCCCAACTCGTTTCGTTGTAGTTTCGTATTGGTAACAAAGTCTTGTAACCCATGACGATTTTTTCCAGAAATGAACTGTCTGCATTTTGTCTTTCAATAAATCGCAGCAGACGTCCAAACACCTTTGCTTTTTTTCGAGAGTTAAGGTGTCCGGGAGAAATTTTGCACACACTTTTCTCTTCTTCAAAATGTTCCGAAGTATGTCTTGAACACTTTATTGAAAGATGTTGCTCGACTGCGATTTGTGACACAACATCGCTAACACACTATGGTCGGACGCCCCCTTCATAAAACTGCCTGCTTACAACTAACCGGACGAGTGAATGTCTATTTTTTAGAGTTGTTAGTTGAAGTTGCCACCGCACTTACTGCGCAGGCATTACTTGTACGCCGGGAATGAAATCAGTCTTTGTGCTTTTTGGACGGACGATGTATTTTACATGTTCATGACGAGTATTTCGTCGACGCTCCTGTGTTACAAGATGTCAAGACCTGTGTTGAAAGGGCTGTACGAACATACTAGTAGTTTAACGAAGACACAGGCACCCTATCCCACCTCAAATTGCCCCCCTAATCATCTTATGTTGACGACAAAGAAAATAATTGCTTCAGTTTCTTACAGTGGGTGACATGTAGCAATCAACATTCTTGAAAATCTGTCGCCCTTTGGGAACTCATCACCAGTGCGAGGCTTCATTTGAATGTGGCATACCTAAAGAAGCTTGTGGACTCTCCTTCTCGGCAAACTGAAGCCATTATCTAGACAAGATGCCGTGTTATGTGGTATCAGAGTGATGTCTCCTGGGTTATGACTGTCCATTTGTCCTGTGTGATTATTCTTTATTATTATTGATGTTATTCTTATTATTCTTATTATTATTAATGTCATTCTACATCTACATCAATATCCATAATACACAGTCTAGCGTATCGTGCGTGGTGGAAGGCGCCTCGTACCACTACTTGTCATTCCCTTTCCTGTTCCACTCGTAAACAGAACGAAGGAAAACGACTGACTACATGTCCTCGAATGAGCCCTAATTTCTCGTATCTTGTCTTCGTAGTCCTTACGCGCAATCTATTTTGGAGCCAGTAGAATCGTTCTGCAGTCAGCGTCAGATTCCGCTTCTCTGAATTTTCTTAATAGCGTTTTTCGAAAAGAGTATTGCCTTCCGTCCAGAGATTCCCAACTGACTTACCGAAGCATCTCTAACACTTGCGTGTTGTTCGAAACTACCAGAAATAATACTGGCAGCCCGCCTCTGAGTTGCTTCGATGTCTTCCTTTAATCTGACCTGGTACGGATCCCAGACGCTCGAATAGTACACAAAAATAGGCCGCATTGGCGTCCTACCTGCGGTCTCCTTCACAGGTGAACCACACTTTCCCAGAATTCTCCCAATAAACTGAAGTAGACTATTCGCCTTCCTTACCACAATCCTGTGTCAAGCAGTACACTACTAACGCTGTACCCATAATTTCGTGTTTGTTTTTCCAGCTTATCTGCTTTAATTTACATTTTTGTACATTTAGAGTTAGCCGTTGTTCATCACAACAACTAGAAATTGTGTATAATTAATCTTGTATCCACCCACAGTCACTCAACGACAACAACTTCATCAGTAAACAGTCGCAGATTGCTGCTTACCCCGTCCGCCAGATCATTTATGTATATAGAGAATAATAGTAGTCGTATTATACTTACCTGGGGCACTCCTGACGATACCCTTGTCTCTGATAAACACTCGCCGTCCAGGACAACATACTATGTTCTGTTATTTAAGATTCTGTGATTATTGTTGCTATTATCGGTTTGGCCTGCTGAGGAACAAGTGAAACATCTTATGTCTTCTTTTTTTCTCTCTTCATCCAGTAGTTTATCATTCTTTCCCTAAATTGTCCTCTTCTTTCTTCTGTCCATCTTACCCCTGTCTTTTTCTTTGTTTTCTCCTGAAAACCGTCGAAACTTTTTAATTTTTCTGTGAACTTTCCTGTTTTTCCTATTTCTTCCTCAGTTATTTCCGTTAACCACAGGTCGGTTTTGGATTTCTGTCTCGTTCGTCCATAGACTACAATACTTCCTTTCTTCATTGTGTCTAATTTTCGTTCTGTTCTTTTACAAACATATTTATTACTTCTTAATTTCCATTTATTATCGTCATTTTTGAACGTAATATTTTTCTGACTTTTTCATATCTTTCTTTTATTTTCCACCTAATTTTTTGGCTGCATTATTATTATTACGAGCGAGTACTGATCAGTAATGTCGCGAATTTTGGATTTGAAAACTCTTAAAACTTATTAAATAAAACAAACGTTATTAACATTCTGTGTCTTTATTCTTCATGTCTACATATTTACTTCTGAACATAATCATACTGGGGACGAATCTATTTCTGGCAGCGACAGACCAGTTTGTTGATACCATCACTGTAGAATGTTTGGCTCTGTTGAGGAAGCCACAGCATTAACTCTGCTTGCACCGGTTCTTCACTATCAAAGAGAAGTCCTCGAAGTTGTTCTTTAAGTTTTGGAAACATGAAAATCGGATGGGGCGAAGTCGGGACTGTATGAAGAACGATGAATGACTATGCACTCGAGGCGTCGGATTGTTGCAGATATCGCAGCGCTCGTGTGTGATCGGGCGTTGTAATGCTGAAGGAGAGGTTGCTCTATGTGTGAACGCACTTTTCGAATTCGTGTTTACAGTTTTCTGATCACCTCGCACAGTACCTTGCAGAGCTTATGATGCTGCCTTTATGCATGAATAGCAAATGCATCATACCTTGAACATCGCCGAATGCTGTGAGCACGACTTTTTGAACTTTTTGGCTTCAGTGATCCTTTGTGGATGAACATCATTGATGCTTTCTTGTCTAAGGGGTCAAAATGGTGAACCCAGCTCCCGTCACCTGTCACCACGTTGTTAAGGAAGCCATCACCCTTACGCGCAAAAGTTTCCTGAACCACAATTCTGAGAGCTCTGTCTGTGTTATCCGACGATTTTCGCTGATGGGTTCACCAACTCGATTCCGATGAGTCGTGTCGGTTGCCGTGCACGATCGTCCACTCCTTACTCCGTCACAGTCTATGAGGTTAGCACCAATGTTTCATTCTTTACCAGCACGAACAACCCAACGTCGCACATTACTGATGTGCACAGAATTATCAGCGCACACAATTTTTGTTCTTATATGGATTTCAAGTGGAGGCACGTTTACTGCTGTTTACAACTCGAAAACAAATGGTTCAAATGACTCTGAGCACTATGGGACTTAACTTCTGAGGTCATCAGTCCCCTAGAACTTAGAACTACTGAAACCTAACTAACCTAAGGACATCACGCACATCCATGCCCGAGGCAGGATTCGAACCTGCGACCGTAGCGTCGCGCGGTTCCAGACTGCAGCACCTAGAACCGCTCGGCCACCCCGGCCGGCTCGATAACACCACACCGTTTCTCACGCAGCGACTTAGTTACTTTACACACCGCCATAGTACACACTACAATTCGGCCCGGCGGAGGTTCGAGTCCTCCCTCGGGCATGGGTGTGTGTGTTTGTCCTTAGGATAATTTAGGCTAAGTAGTGTGTAAGCTTAGGGACTGATGACCTTAGCTGTTAAGTCCCATAAGATTCCGCACACTACACTTCGGAGAGTTCTAGCGGCAGCGCGTTACAACTTGCGTCAGCGAAGCAGGGAAGTAGACCGAGTAATACGATGACATGTAATAGGCTACCTCAACCGATATTGGGAACAAAATAAAAATTTCGGAGGCATTGCTTTTCAGCACGTTTTCCTATTAAATTCACAGGCATCTGTAGCACGTTAGTTGTAATGGTGAATGCAACTTGTATTTGCGGGGCAGGAAGGGCGACAGAGTAACAGTCTATGGCCCCAAGAACTGAAGCACGGACGCGTGCTTGCCGGCGGGTGCCCACGCCACAGAGTACCAGCACACCCGCCACATGCCCCGCTTGACATTCCTGGCAGGCGAAGACTCCGCGACTAAGCGGACCTACTAGCGGCGGCCGTAGAAGGTTAGAGGGGCCGCCGATGGAGCTATTCGAGCCACCGGATTCCGGTGGAAACGGTCGTAAAGAAAAAACCTTTCATCGAGCGCGCTGCGCCTCTGCTCGGAGCAGTGCGTCCCATTCCGCCAGGCCAGGGCAGCGGTTTTAATTAACGGGCCGGCGGTATCAATTACAGGCGGTTTTTGGGCGCCGCGGAATGTCGGCCGGGACCCACTTCAAAAGAGCGGCGCTGGCGCTGGAGATGGCGATGCAGGCCGCTACCGGCCGGGCGGCCGCCCCTAAAGGCCGCCTAACGGCGCCGCACCGAGCTCAGCCACCGGCCGATGTGTGTCACGTCTACAAGCGACGCAGGGCACTATTTACGTGGCTGTGTTGGGTAGGGAGTTACACGAATATCGTCGCCAACGACCCAATGTCTCCCAATAATCTATACTCTAAAACAAAATAAAAGAAAGAAAAAGAAAATAAAAACGGCGCACTGCAAAGAAATTATCCGAATGGGACGGAAATCGGTAGCAATTATGTACAGACATGTAGAGACAAACAAATGATTACAACCTAGAAAAACTAGATGATTTATTCAAGAGAAAGAGTTTCAGACACTGAAGCTTATGGAAGCTGTTATTAGGCTTGGCATTGATTGACAGAGTTGTTGCATGACCTCCTAACGGATATCGTGCCAAATTCTGTACAATTGGCGCATTAGAATATCGTGCCAAATTCTGTCCAATTGAGGCACTACATTGTCAAAATCCCCGGATGGTTAGAGGACTCTCCCCATAAGCTACAAAACTTCTTAATCTCCCCCTGCGGGTCCGGAGGTTAGAATAGGCCTAAGCTATTCTTACCTGTCGTAAGAGACGTCTAAAAGGAGTCTCACACTTTTCGGCCCTATAAGTTCAGGTCCCATTCTTTTGTTTGACCTGTTACTTACAAAATTCTACAGAAGTGAGGGTCATATGGGGAGGGACGCCTTACGTAGTGCACGAATTATCCATAATGCCCTTAGAATCGATCTCCTGAATCTCTTGTCATGGATTTGCATCTCCACCTCCGATTCAACTATTTGGGCGAGGACACTTTCCGTGGTATGTCATCTTCTTCCGTTGTCTCCTGTCCTCTTTCGCCCCCATGACAATACTGGATTTCTCTGCGCCCCATATCCAGCACGGTAGCCAGTTCGTTGAGGTGGGGCCGTCACGTACCCATTTGGTGGTAGCCCCTTGAAAACACAGGAACGCACTGCTGATGCCTGAACTGCAAACTAATGCCAAGGAGTAGATTCCTGTCTTCAAGGGGTATCAGGACTCCCGGCAAAGGTTGTCATGCAAGTTGGCCTTTGCTGTGGTTGGGTGGCTCCCGTGGGGAGAGCCCCTGAGTTGGTGGCATCGGGGCGGATGACCTGCAATGAAACGGACTAAGTCATCTCTTGCTGGTGACCGTACAGCCCAGCAGTTACTAAGAAGGGAAAGATCCAATACAATGCCGACAGGTATATCCCTAAATCGTTTCCCTCCCTCGCTACACCATGTGAGGAACATAGGTCTACAGAACAGAGCGAGCCATATTCGTCTCGGTTTTCAGTCTGTAGCAGAACTGATAGGGACTCCTTTCTACCTACGAAGCCTCAGTTTTTCGTTGAACACCTTGAGGGTAAATTTGGAAAATTGACAGCGCTGTCCAAGATGCGAAACGGCACAGTCTTGATTCCGACAGCATCCCCAGCCCAATCCCAAGCATTACTCGCCTGAGACAAGCTGAGTGATATTCCGTCACTCCCCATAAAAGCCTCAACATGGTCCAGGGGATCATTCTCCATCGCGATCTCCTCTTGCAATCTGACGACGAGCTCCGCGCAAATTTAGAACAGCAGGGTGTTCATTTCATCTGGCGCGTTTACAGTGGGACCCAAAGACAACAGAGTTGCTACCGGTGCCTTCATCATTGCCTTTTAGGGTGATTCATTGCCTGAAAAGGTTAAGGGTGATGGTTTACCGCTGTGACGTTAAACCATACGTCCCTCCCCCTATGCGGTGCTTTAAGTGCTCGAAGTTCGGGCACGTGTCTTCCCACTGCACTTCCAGCGTCACATGTCGAGATTACGGACGTCCACTGCACCCAGATACTCCATCTGCACCACCTCCCACTTGCATCAACTGTGGAAAACACCACTCCCCCTGCTCGCCAGACTGCCCAGTACTCCAAAAGGAGCGGAAAATCATGGAGTACAAGATCCTGGACTGGTTGACGTACACCGAGGCTAAACGTAAATTTCAAAGATGACACTCCATTCGGTTGACGTCGACATATGCTGCATCTCCATCCCCATGGCTGCCCCAAGTTCCAGCGGTTCCTCACTCTGTGCCACTAACAGTGGGCCCTCCAGGCCGCCAGTATACATCTGCCCCCATGCTGGTAGGAGGCAAATCTTCCTCCATTGCTCCCAAAGCACCTACTTCAAGAGCAAGGCTCCCCCAAATGCAGGGGACATCGGTCCACTCCTCGCTGCCAGTGAAGCAACAGCCTCCTCTGGCTATTCTCATGTGGAAGGGATCCTTTGGGGCACTCTCTCCCAAGGTCTCCACTAATGTCATGGCAGACACTCGCCAGTGGCTCAAGGAGCCAAAAGCTGCTGGACAAAGAGCTTCATAGTCTTCCTCCATGCCCGAAGCCAGAGAAATCTTCCCAGCAAGCCCCTACAGAGAAGCGAGAGAGCAAGCAAACTTAGAAGAAGTCTGCTAAGAAACAAGACCCTCTCTGGTGGCCCCAACAGCTTCACTCCCTATCAATTCTGCATCAGAGGATGCAGTGGACATCTTAGTGTCCCCTGTGGATCTGGATCTCACTGATGCCTCATCCACCACAGAAATGACTACAAATACCCAATCAGCGGCAACAGGTGATCCTGAGACATAACCTGCCTCCTTGTGTGCTTCATCCCTTTCCTGCCTCACGATAACGTCATCCTCCAGTGGAACTGCCACAGTTTTTTCCACCCCATGGCTGAGCTATGCCAACTTTTAAGTTTTACACCTGGTTTCTGCATTGCCCTTCAGGAAACCTGGTTCCCAGAAATGCGAACCCCTGCCCACCATGGCTATAGGGTATATTACAAGAACCGTAGTGACTATAATAGATTGTCAGGTGGAGTTTGTGTCTATGTCCTGAACTCAGTATGCAGTGAACCTCTGCCCCTTCAAAACCCTCTTGAAACTGGCTATCAGGATAAGGACGACACAGGAAATAACTGTCTGCAATGTATATCATCCTCCAAATGGTGAAGTACCCCTGAATGCACTGGCTGCACTGATTGATGAACTCCCTAAATCTTCCCTACTTTTGGGAGATTTTAACGCTCATAACCCCTAGTGGAGTGACACTGTGCTTACTGGCCGAGGCAGAGATTTCGAAAATTTACTGTCACAACTCGACCTCTGCCTCTTAAATACAGGTGCCCCCACATAGTTCAGTGTGGTAAATGGTACATATTCGGCCATTGATCTCTCGGTTTGCAGTCCTGGCCTTCTCCCATCTATCCACTGGAGAGCACATGACGACCTGTGTGATAGTGACCACGTCTCCATCTCCCTGTCATTGCCCTGGCGTCAGGCCACGGATGCGTACCCAGCTGGGCTTTAAACAAAGCAGACTGAGAAGCCTTCACCTCTGCTGCATTTCTCCCACATGGTACCATCAATGTGGTAGTCGAGCAGGTAACGACAACGATCGTTCCTGCGGCGAAAAACGCGGTCCCTCATTCTTTAGGGTGCCCCCAGCGAAAGACAGCCCCTTGGTGGTCGCCAGAAGTCGCTGATGCAATTAAGGAGCGTCGGCGAGGTCTACAGCGGCATAAGCGGCACTTTTCCCCAAAGCACCTCGTAGTCTTTAAACTGCTCCGTGCCCGCGTGCGCCAGCTTATCAAACGATGAAAACAGGAGTGTTGGGAGAGATACGTCTCGACCATTGGGTGCCATACGTTATCTTCCCAAGTCTGGGCAAAAATCAAACGAGTTTTTGGGTACCAGATTCCAATAGGTATTCCGGGTGTTAACATAAATGGCGTGTTATCTACCGACGCGAACCGATTGCCGAGCACTTTTCTGCGTCGGACAATCACCCCCCAGCCTTTCGCACCTTCAAACAGCGGATGGAAGAGAAAGTCCTCTCGTTCATTAGACGCCACAGTGATCCCTATAATGCCTCATTTACAAAGTGGGAGCTCCTCAGTGCCCTTGCACATTGCCCCGACACAGCTCCTGGGACAGATCGGACCCACAGTCAGATGATTAAACATCTCTCGTCTGACTGCAAGCGAAATCTCCTCATGATCTTCAACTGGATCTGGTGCGATGGCGTCTTTCCATCGCACTGGCGGGAGAGCACCAAAATACCAGTGCTCAATCCCGGCAAAAACCCACTTGATGTGGATAGCTATCGGCCTTTCAGCCTCACCAACGTTCTTTGTAAGCTGCTGGAACGTATGGTGTGTCAGCGTTTGTATTGGGCCCTGGAGTCACGTGGCGTACTGGCTCTGTACCAGGGAAGTTTACGCCTGGGTCGTTCTACCACTGTTAATCTTGTATCCCTCGATTCTGCCATCCGAGCAGCCTTTTCCAGACACCAACACCTTGTTGCCATCTTTTTTTATTTACGAAAATTGTATGACGTCACCTGGTGACATCATATCCTTGCCACATTATACGAGTTGGGTCTCCGAGGCCCGCTCCCGATTTTTATCCAGAATTTCCTGTCGCTTCGTACCTTCCATGTCCAAGTTGGTCCCTCCCATAGTTCCCCCAAAAATCCAGGAGAATGGGGACCCACAGGGCTCTGTGTTGAGTGTCTCTCTATTTTTAGTGGCCTTTAATGGTCTATTAGCAGCTGTAGGGCCATCCGTCTCACCCTCTCTATATGCAGACGACTTCTGCATTTCGTACTGCTCCACCAGTACTGGTGTTGCTGAGCGGCATCTACAGGCAGCCACCCACAAGGCGCAGTCATGGGCTGTAGCCCACAGTTTTCAGTTTTCAGCAGCAAAGTCGTGTGTTATGCACTTCTGTCGGCGTCGTACCGCTCATCCGGAACCAGAACTTTACCTTACTGGCGATCTCCTCACTATAGTGGAGACATATCGATTTTTATGACTGGTTTTCGACGCCTGATTGACTTGGCTGCCTCACCTTCGTCAGCTTAAGCGGAAGTGCTGGCAGCACATCAATGCCCTCCGCTGCCTGAGCAACATCAACTGGGGTGCAGATCTCTCTACGCTGCTGCAGCTCTACAGAGCCCTTGTTCAATCCGACTTGTCTATGGGAGTTTGGTTTATGGTTCGGCGGCGCCCTCAGCATTGCGTTTACTCGATCCAGTGCAGCACTGTGGCGAATAACTAGCGACGGGAGCTTTTAGGACGAGTCCGGTGACAAGCGTCCTGGCGGAGCTGGAGTCCCTCCAATGCAGGTCAGGCGTGCACAACTGCTCGCCAGTTACGTTGCACACGTTCGTAGTTCTCCTGCGCATCCGAAATCCGAATTACCGCCTCCTTTTTCCACCCACGGCGGTTCATCTCCCACATAGGCGGCCCAGGTCAGGGCTTACAATTGCAGGTCGCGTCCGATCCCTTCTATCCTTGCCTTTACCACCTACACTCGAGGTCCAATCACAGACACCTCCATCGTG
Source organism: Schistocerca serialis cubense (assembly GCF_023864345.2). Taxonomy (NCBI): domain Eukaryota; kingdom Metazoa; phylum Arthropoda; class Insecta; order Orthoptera; family Acrididae; genus Schistocerca; species Schistocerca serialis. The sequence goes on from NC_064639.1 coordinate 382,599,883, forward strand.
TACACTGAGGCCGAAGCTTCGCCTGGACCTTTCACACGGCCCAAAGGACTCAGTTCACGCCGCGGCTCTCTGCTGTCACTTCCTCTCGGTACTTGACTTGTACCGAGGCCATGAAGTGGTTTACACCGACGGCTCGATGGCTGATGGTCACGTCGGCTTCGATTATGTGCGTGGAGGACATACTGAACAGCATCCCTTGCCCGATGGCTGCAGTGTTTTCACTGCAGAACTGTTGGCTATATCTCGTGCTCTTGAGCACATCCGTTCATGCCCTGGGGAGTTGTTTCTTTTGTGTATTAATTCCTTGAGTAGCCTACAAGCTATCGACCAGTGCTACCTTCTTCGTCTTTTGGTAGCGACTATCCAGGATTCCACCTACGCCCTGGAACGGTCTGGTCGCTCAGTGGTGTTTATGTCGACCCCAGGACACGTCGGAATCCCAGGCAATGAACTTGCTAACAGGCTGACCAAACAGGCTGCACGGAAACCGCTTATGGAGATCCGTATTCCAATAACTGACCTGCGTTCGTTTTTACGCCGCCGGGTTTTCCGGCTTTAGAAGACGAAATGTAATAGTCTCAGTACGCACAACAAACGGCGTGCCATTAAGGAGACTACGAATGTGTGGCAGTCCTCCATGCGGGCCTCTCGCAGGGACTCTGTGGTTCTCTGTCGGCTCCGTATTGGCCACGCTTCTGCGACCCACGGCTACCTCCTGCGCCTTGAAGACCTGCCTCAGTGTCAATGTGGTGCCCAGTTGACAGCGGCCCACATTCTGGTGCACTGTCACACTTTGACTGCCCTGCGACCAAATCTTCGGTTACCGGAATCGTTCCCACAAATTTTATCTGACAATGCTTCATCGGCTGATTTAGTTTTACGTTTTATTAGTGCGAGTGGGTTTTATCATTTGATCTGTTTTAGCGCATGTTCTTCGTCCCTCTGTGTCCTCCACCCTAGTGCTTTTAGAGTGGAGGTTTTAATGTGTTACAGAGTGGCTGGCTTCTTCTTATTCTCATGGTCAGCCAGCCATGGTAATCTGTTTTGTCGTTTTAGTCTCTTCTACATGTTTCTTCCGTTTCTGTGGTTTTCTTCTCTCCTTTTGTCTATTTAAGTGTTTGTTGCCCTTCCGTCGCTCTTGTGGTTTTTCCTTTTTCTCTCGTTTTGTGTTGTCAGTCTCGCATGTTTTATTCTCACCCTTATGGCATTGTTTTATTCGGAACAAGGGACGGATGACCTATCAGTTTGGTTCCTTCCGCCGTCTTTTAAACCAACCAATCAACAGTTCTTAATTGTGGAGAGATCCGGCGACCTTGCTGGCCAACGTAGGGTCTGGCAAGCACAAAGACAAGCAATAGAAACTTTCGTCGTGTATGGGCGAACATTAACTCGCTAAAATGGAACTCCGTGATGGCTTGGCATGAAAGGCAGCAAAACGAGGCGTACCGCTGTGTTGTAAGAGTGCCGAGGATGACAACCAAAGGCATCCTGCTGTGAAAAGAAAAAAAAACTGGTTACCGGTCCTACGGCGGGCGACGACGAGGTTGGTACGGCATCTCCATCTGGAGCGTTTCCAGACACATCTTCAGTATGGAATCTCATTGACTGGAATAGAATGGCCTTCAGCGATAAGCCCCGCTTGGAACTGAGAGCCAATAACCAGCGAAGTCTGGTCTGTAGACGTCCCGGACAGTGGTGGTTTACCAGCCTCTCTATCGCCCGCCATTCCACCCGACAATCACGAGTGGTCTGCGGTGCCATTTCTTTCCATAGCAAGACCCATTTTTTTGTCATCCACTGCACCCTTAGAGCACATAGGTACGTCGACGGTATTCTACGCCCCGTTTTGTTGCTATTCATGGTAGGCCATCCAGTATTTAAATTTCAGAAAGATAATGTCTGCCCGCAACACGGCGAGAGTTTCTGATGTTTGTCTTCGTTGTTGCCAAACCCTACGTTGGCCAGCAAGATCGCCGGATTCCTCCCCAGTTGACAACGGCTGTAGCATTGTGGACAGAGTCCTCCAACCAGCTCGGAATTTTGACGACCTAACGAGACAATTAAATTTGGGACGATACCCCTCGGGACGTCCGCCTGCTTAACTGGGTGGTAACGTACTCGCCTCCCATGCAAGCGGGCTCGGGTTCGATTCCCGGCAGGGTTGGAGGTTTTTCTCCGCTCTGGGACTGGGTGTTGTGTTGTTCTCATCGTCATTTCATCCTCATCCCCGGGGCGCAAGTTGCCCAATGTGGCGTCGAACACTTGCACTTGGCGGCCGAACTTCCCCGGATGGGGCCTGCGGGCCAACGTTGCCATACGCTCATTCCCATTTTTCCCTGGGGACGATATCCAACAATACTACCAATCAATGCCAAGCCGAATAACTGCTTACTTAAAGGCAAAGATGGATCAGCGCGTTACTGGCTTACTCAATTTTTGAAACGTTTTCTCTTGAATAACTACTCCAATTATGAGATTGTAATCAAGAGAGCACCCGTGGTCTTGGGGTAGCGTCTTTGATTCATAATCAAACCGTCACGTCGGATCACGGGAAAGGGACTGCCAAGGAGGCAGTTACCATGAGAAAAAGATTTAATAATCAACGGAAGCCTAACATTCTACTTGTCGGGTATTTAAATATCAGAAGACTGAATGTGGTAGGGAAACTAGAAAATCCGAAAAGGAAAATGCAAAAGCTCAATCTAGATATAGTAGAGGTCAGTGAAGTGAGGTGGAAAGAAGACAAGGATTTCTGGTCAGATGTGTATAGGATAACATCAACAGGAGCAGAAAATGGTATAACAGGAGTTGGATTCGTTATGAATAGGAAGGTAGAGCAGAGAGTGTGTTACTGTGAACACTTCAGTGACAGGTTTGTTCTTATCAGAATTTACAGCAAACCAACACCGACAACGATATTTCAGGTATACATACCGACGTCACAAGCTGAAGATGAAGAGATAGAGAAAATGAATGAGGATATTGAAAGGGTAACACAGTATGTAAAGGGTGATGAAAATCTAATAGTCATGGGGGACTGGAATGCAGTTGTAGGGGAAGGAGCAGAAGAAAAGGATACAGGAGAATATGGACTTGGAACAAGGAATGAGAGAGGAGAACGACTAACTAGTAATAGCCAATACTCGTTCAAGAATCACAAGAGGAGGAGGTATACTTGAAAAAGGCCGGGTGATACGGGAGGATTTCAGTTAGATTACATCATGGTCAGAGAAGATTCCGAAATTAGATATTGGATTGTAAGGCATATCCAGGAGAAGATACAGACCCAGATCACAATATAGTAGTGATGAAGAGTAGACTGAAGTTTAAGACATTAATCAGGAAGAATCAATACGCAAAGAAGTGGGATACTGAAGTACTAAGGAACGAAGAGACTCGATTGAAGTTCTCTAAGGCTATAGATACAGCAATAAGAAATAGCTCAGTAGGGAGTACAGTTGAAGAGGGCCATCACGGAAGTTGGGAGGAAAACATAGGTACAAAGAAGGTAACTGCGAAGAAACCATGGGTAACAGAAGAAATATTTCAGTTGATTGATGAAAGGAGGAAGTACAAAAATGTTCCGGGAAACTCAGGAATACCGAAATACAAGTCACTGAGGAATGAAATAAATAGGCAGTGCAGGGAAGCAAAGTTGAAATGGCTGCAGGAAAAATGTGACGACATTGAAAAAGAAGTGGTTGTTGGAAGGACAGACTCAGAATACAGGAAAGTCAAAACAACCTTCGGTGACATTAAAGGCAAGGGTGGTAACATTAAGAATGCAACGGGAATTCCACTGTTAAATGCAGAGGAGAGAGCGGATAGGTGTAAAGAATTCATTGAAAGCCTCTATGAGGGGGAAGATTTGTCTGATGTGATAGAAGAAGAAACAGGAGTCGATTTAGAAGAGACAGGGGATCCAGTATTAGAATCAGATTTCAAAAGAGCTTTGGAGGACTTAAGATCAAATAAGGCAGAAGGGATGGATAACATTGCATCAGAATTTCTAAAATCGTTGGGGGTAGTGGCAACAAAATGACTATGCACGTTGGTGTGTAGAATGTATGAGTCTGGTGACATATCATCTGACTTTCGGGATAGTATCATCCACACAATTCCGAAGACGGCAAGAGCTGACAAGTGCGAAAATTATCGCGCAGCCAGCTTAACAGCTCGTGCATCCAAGTTGTTTACAATAATAATATACAGAAAAATGGAAAAGAAAATTGAGGATGCGCTAGATGACGAAATTGGAAATTTGTGGTAAGATCTTATAGGACCAAACTGCTGAGGCCATCGGTCCCTAAGCTTACACACAACTTAATCTAAATTACTCTAACTTACGCTAAGGACAACACACACCCAGGAACGAGGAAGGACTCGAACCTCCGATGGGGGGAGCTGCCCGGACCGTAGCAAGACGCCTCAAACGATCAGTTTGGCTTTAGGAAAAGTAAAGGCACGAGAGAGGCAATTCTGACATTACGGTTAATAATGGAAGCAAGACTAAAGAAAAATCAAGACACGTACATAGGATTTGTCCACTTGGAAAAAGCGTTCGAATATAAAATGGTGCAAGATGTTCGAAACTCCGAAAAAAGTAGGGGTAAGCTATAGGGAGAGACGGATCATATACAACATGTACAACAGACTTATTAACAAAATATAGTACGTACTATATTTTGCTAAGAAATTCATTCTAACACGAAGTTATTGGTGTAAAAACATGGTTGTGATAATTAAACTTTTACAATTTGAGAGGGTCCCCATGAAAAACGGACGATCGTAGGACAATGAAACTGTGTGGAAATATTGGCAAGAGCATTCGGAAAAGAAATAACCAATAAACCATTTAAAGAAAAATATTTTAATTTTCGCATGAGAGGGTAACATTCGTTAATTGCTTATCATGTTCACAGTCCAGGTAACAAACGTCGCTCAGTAAGACGACTATCTGCATCGAGGAGAGCCTGGTATCGCACCAGAGATTGCTCTGCTGCTGCCCCAAACAACGATGGACCATGGAATGTTCAGCTGTCGTGACACGGCTCGTGCATTGCTTGAAGATCGCACGTTGCGTCCAGCATTCTCAGCCATGGCAACAGTAATGTCTCCGGCACAATAGACAGTGGGTGACTCCCAGGAGCAATTCCCAAATCGCCAGTTAATTCGACTTTCGAATCACGTTTCTCAGCCCCTGTGTGAGAAGGGGATCTTTCCATAATGATTTAATGCATCGATACTCGCAAAAAACAGCAACACCACTGCTGTTGTTTTGATAAAACAACTTTACGAGTAGGCTGGACCACTGCTCACGTTGTCCAGAAACATGTTGACTGTCTGCAACTATGATGTACACTGATGGTTGTGTTTCAAGCAGATGGCTGCACCATACCAGTTCCTGCGCCTAAACGGCTGGTGACGACGCTCACACTACCAACCACGCAAATCCTGCGGCGTAGATTACGAACATTATTCTTATAATGTTGGCTATCCGCACGGGAAATAATTCTCCGTCTACACTGGCTCAAGTAGCGCAACTTTAACCACCCAGTACATAAATTCGCTCACAGTTTGCACCAGCAAGTCAGCGCAATCACACGTTCTCTGGGTAGAAGGCAGGTTAAGCATAGAATTCGCGTCCTACTATGCAAAGAACCGCTACTTTAACAGTCAATAAGTAGTTTGAATGTCACTGGATGGTTATCTGTCATGGTACGCTCTCTTAATACTAAACAGTTTACCAACATTCAATAATCTGTAATTTCGTATCTTCGATTTATAGGAGTCCACGGGGAATTTTAGCCAATCCAAAGACAGTCACAAAATTTTCTAAAACTCTCAAAAGCTTCCGGAAAAGCTGAAAACTCCTGCCGTTGTCGTTTCCTGAACCAGTCAACTTCTCAGTATAAGGAAATTACAAATTTTTTGCAAAATTGTTAGAACACAGACACATAGCTTCACACGCTACTAAAGGTGAATAACGATTCCTCAATACTAGTGCATGTAAATCGCTGTCCCTCCCAGAGCGGATGATCATTCCCTTCCTTCGTTTGAGTGGAACATTCTGTAGCCAACAGCTTCATAATTTCTCGAGGACGGCACGGAAATCGCCGTCCTTCACCGGTACCCAGCTCCGAATTTACTGCAATCGCTTTCAGACTTGCTATTTTCCGAAAGGCAAATAAATGGAAAATTATCTCATTTTTATTAGTCTTAACGACACATGTGAAAGTTTTCCTTCTAGAATCTTTAAGCTGGCTGCTTTATGTTAAACATATGTTTCGTACGCCAACTGATCATGCATTATAAAAAAATTTCAGTTTTCATACGTCACATGCATGATAATTTCACATGCTCACTTACTCTTGACACCACAACAAATGTAAACAGTAATGACAAACAAATGAATCAATAATTACTGTTTGAAAACTAAGAACTTACACAACTTTTACTGTTATACACAAAACGCTGTTTAATTGACTAGTGACAAAATGCTAAGTTTAAACCACCCTCTGACGTATTTACAAAATCATTAATGTACCAAAACGTTGCAGCTGGAGGAATTTCGACATTTTTTAACATATATTATTCTAGCTGACGTCCCAAGTCGTCCGTTTCAATTATGGATATACGAAGATAAAATGCACGTAGTGTGCTTGAGCGCATTTCCAGTCAAAATCGAATTTCAGTTTGCTTCTAGTTTGATATGTATATATATCTTAGGAAATACGTTTCTAACACGCACTTTGATTAAAACAATCTAGCTCACACATTCATTGTGTGATCCTTAATCATACTATGCCAATATTATTTAGCAAACAAATCTATTTTATAAAATTTAAAAATAACTTTTTGTAGAAAATGTGTTTTGAATGCATTCTCTTTGTTTTGTTGACTTGCTGGACATCGTGGCCAGTAAGGGGAACTGAGATTCAGTCACTTGTTTTGCTGCACGTTTGTTTCAGAACAGCAGTACCTGTTTTAGAGTTTTTTTTGTGTAAATGATTATAGACTCAGTGATTTGATGAAACTTTCTGCTTTATCTGATGCATGTCAGGACCATGTTGTCCATAATATTTTATTTGTATTTACCCCACTGTCTTATTGTAAGCAGTTTCTTTATTAGAAAATTAGCTCTCAAATACAGCAGAGTTCTTTAATGTCCAAGGTTTACCAATGGAGAGTATGGCATCACGAATAAATACTACGCGGCAAGGTGTTCTTCACCACTGGCCAAGTCTGCCTTTCCTCGCCTTTCTTATCTAAAATACGAATCATTGAACAGTTATGTACTATTATCGTTTAGTGTATTCTGACTTGGCAGCCTGTTTCCCGTCACTAAGAAAAGAAGCCGGTTAATACAGAGGTCACGATTTGTCATGCCACAGGTCAATTAAGTAATCGGTTGTGCAATAAGTTCCATTATTCCTGAACAAATGCAAAAGTTGGTTTGATAGTCACTGTGTTTTACAATGAAGGGAGTAAAGCCAGGAATTCGAAGCGGCGTGCTCTGAACAGAATATAATTTGAGTATAAACACGCTAAGCCCACAACCACTCTTATACTTACACTGAAAAAGATGTCTAATGTTGCAAGCATCGTTGGCAAACAGTACACATGTCGTAGGGCGATATCTATCAGCAAATTCTGTGAAAATCACCTGCGTGAGACTCGATGGTCTTTACGAAGAATTTGACACCATGTTGTACATATTCTGTCAAATGTGTATCAGTGTTTGTGCTGATGGTCCAAGGAAAGTAAAAATACCAGTAGTCCCGTATCTGGACGCCGTCAGCATAGAGATTCACGCCTGGTGCGTACTTCAGACACATGATATAATGATAATCACGGCGGGGGTAGATTAACCCCGCCCTCACTCTTCTTTCTGTCATATCTCATAACTGTGCAGCAACTTTCGATGTCGTAGAAGAAGGCGCAACTGATAGGATGAATGCCGTTAAATATTATTTACTCATCAGAGCAGATTAATTCCCGGCGTTCGGTGCTCCAGCTGCCAGAGTGTATCAGCAGTGGCACAGCTTACCTCTGAGCACTGTAGAACAGGGAGCCATAATTAATGATAATAGCACGCCCATGGTGATCAGCACTGCATGACAAAACCGTGTGATGGATTCTGCTCCCGTTCTTACTTCAGGGAAACGCCATTTTCAAAGACTTCAGTGAGCGCAGATTTCTCGCTTTAATTTTCTGACCATGACGACCACAATAGCTGCTCTGAGCATGTGTGAGGTATACGCCGTCTGATGCGATGTTCGTTACTAGCAACATAACGTGACAAAAAATGGCTCTAAGCACTGTGGGACTTAACATCTGAGGTCATCAGTCCCCTAGACTTAGAACTACTTAAACCTAACTAACCTAAGGACATCACACACATCCATGCCCGAGGCAGGATTCGAACCTGCGACTGGAGCAGCAGCGCGGTTCCGGACTGAAGCACCTAGAACCGCTCGGCCACAGCGGTCGGCTTACCGTTTTGTAAAGAGGCGTTTGGTATTTCGATCTTCGTCTTTCATCCTCCGTTCCGGTGCCATTACGGTTACAGAGTGTCCGAAAAGATGGCTTTGACAGTAGTTGATATAGACGTTTTCTCAGTACGGTACAGTGTCACAACGTAAAAAAACTATAAGAAGTAACCAACTTTTCATTCACGGTTACAGTGCTTTTCTTATAGGTCTGTTAGACGAGTATAGTTTTTATATTATGACACGTTACCGTACTCAGAAAACTTTAATGTCATTTGACTATCAGTGGAAAGCTATGCAATTATACCAACAACAGTTGTTGCTCCTAGAACTACCTCAACCAGTTACGAAGTGAACATTGCGAGGGGAGCAGTCTGCAATCTTCGTTTGGAGTAGCGTCCTTCGAAAAACGAAATTTCTCATAATGGTATGTACAGTTGCAAATCTCCAATGAGCCTAACAATACAGTAACTTTACAATACCCGCAGTACAGACCAACGAGTCACAATTTTGGCTGTTGTAAATGATAAAATGGTGTTGAATGTATCGACATCCAAAGGAAGCGTTTAACCTGCAGTATGTGGAGTGTCCATTCCTAGCTCCCGGTTTTGGGCCGTTTTTCGTACCATGATTTTTACCCATTCAACAATTTTAGCGTGAACACCAAACCAGAAAACATTTAAATATTACAGGTGACCAAATGGTGGCCTTTCTCTACATCTTAATTGTATGTATGCTGTGGAAACTCCCACCTTGAAAATTAGAGCAGCTTTGTTTACGGAATTCTTCGTGTACATTCTTGGATCGACTGACACTTAAGGCGCAGTATTGTACATCGAGGGGCCCACTAAATCATCCGATAAACATGGAATCAACACTCCTGCAATTTCGTAACTCTAAGCTGGTTCTAATAATATATGAGTGGCTTCAGCTGAATATGGCATACATGTAGAAAGTTGTGGACTCGCTTCCTCGCTGAAATGAAGCCAGTCCAGGCCTAGAGATAGTGTGGCTCCTGAGGCGACAATTTTTGGCTGGTGAGGTTAAATGAAGTACACATATATTACACTCCTGGAAATGGAAAAAAGAACACATTGACACCGGTGTGTCAGACCCACCATACTTGCTCCGGACACTGCGAGAGGGCTGTACAAGCAATGATCACACGCACGGCACAGCGGACACACCAGGAACCGCGGTGTTGGCCGTCGAATGGCGCTAGCTGCGCAGCATTTGTGCACCGCCGCCGTCAGTGTCAGCCAGTTTGCCGTGGCATACGGAGCTCCATCGCAGTCTTTAACACTGGTAGCATGCCGCGACAGCGTGGACGTGAACCGTATGTGCAGTTGACGGACTTTGAGCGAGGGCGTATAGTGGGCATGGGGGAGGCCGGGCGGACGTGCCGCCGAATTGCTCAACACGTGGGGCATGAGGTCTCCGCAGTACATTGATGTTGTCGCCAGTGGTCGGCGGAAGGTGCACGTGCCCGTCGACCTGGGACCGGACCGCAGCGACGCACGGATGCACGCCAAGGCCGTAGGATCCTACGCAGTGCCGTAGGGGACCGCACCGCCACTTCCCAGCAAATTAGGGACACTGTTGCTCCTGGGGTATCGGCGAGGACCATTCGCAACCGTCTCCATGAAGCTGGGCTACGGTCCCGCACACCGTTAGGCCGTCTTCCGCTCACGCCCCAACATTGTGCAGCTCGCCTCCAGTGGTGTCGCGACAGGCGTGAATGGAGGGACGAATGGAGACGTGTCGTCTTCAGCGATGAGAGTCGCTTCTGCCTTGGTGCCAATGATGGTCGTATGCGTGTTTGGCGCCGTGCAGGTGAGCGCCACAATCAGGACTGCATACGACCGAGGCATACAGGGCCAACACCCGGCATCATGGTGTGGGGAGCGATCTCCTACACTGGCCGTACACCACTGGTGATCGTCGAGGGGACACTGAATAGTGCACGGTACATCCAAACCGTCATCGAACCCATCGTTCTACCATTCCTAGACCGGCAAGGGAACTTGCTGTTCCAACAGGACCGTGCACGTCCGCATGTATCCCGTGCCACCCAACGTGCTCTAGAAGGTGTAAGTCAACTACCCTGGCCAGCAAGATCTCCGGATCTGTCCCCCATTGAGCATGTTTGGGACTGGATGAAGCGTCGTCTCACGCTGTCTGCACGTCCAGCACGAACGCTGGTCCAACTGAGGCTCCAGGTGGAAATGGCATGGCAAGCCGTTCCACAGGACTACATCCAGCATCTCTACGATCGTCTCCATGGGAGAATAGCAGCCTGCATTGCTGCGAAAGGTGGATATACACTGTACTAGTGCCGACATTGTGCATGCTCTGTTGCCTGTGTCTATGTGCCTGTGGTTCTGTCAGTGTGATCATGTGATGTATCTGACCCGAGGAATGTGTCAATAAAGTTTCCCCTTCCTGGGACAATGAATTCACGGTGTTCTTATTTCAATTTCCAGGAGTGTATATTAGCTGTTAAAGTAAACTTGTCCCCAACAAAAGAGTTGTTTTGAACACCACAGTTACTTACTAGGCAAGATCCTACAAAAGATCGTAAGCTCCTACCTTCCTCCTATCTTCGACCTGAGTTGCGCAGCCAGTTAGACTGGGACAAACAGCTTAACGTGGATTCCGACGTATGGTGTAAATCGTCATTTTTTTCATTTACAAATGGTAACTAGAGACGGAAAAGCAATATGAAACAGGAAAAAATCGTGGGACTGACTAGGGATTTAATCTTAGATCGTTGGATGTGTACTGCTCAATACCCAACTTTTTCAGCTTGTTCTTCTTGGAATCTAGTCCGGTTTTTCGTTCCTTGAACCTCCCCGTCTCAATATTCAGTGTATCTACCATCCTTTCTCACTTGGTCGTGTTCCTTGTCGTCATTTGTGGGACTTTTCGAATTGCGAGAAATTTTTGGCACCCTGAGTAACTATATGTGGATTTTATTGACCTCTGCACAAATTCAGTTTCATCATTAGAAATGTGATTTACTGTCGGATGTTTTTTCCACTTGTCGAATGTCTTCCACTTGCTAAATTTCAGTAGTGATGCTTTGTTCAAAATTTGTCACCAATCATTTATTCATTTAGCAATTACATTCCGAGTCCTCCAAACCTTGACAAACCCTACTAAAAACACTCACTTAGCCACCGAGCCCCACAGTATGGATGTTGTAGAATAACAAAGTTAATAGATATACGTTTTAAAAATATTTTTAAGTTCCAGTGTGACCTGAGACTGCAGTATATGACAAAAACTCTCACAGGATGGTCTCTCTGTTTCCCTACGACAGTATGCCTAATGTGTGTACATCTACACCCACATTCGTATTCCGCAAGCCACCATAAAGTGGATGGCAACTGGCCTTCCCAGTTGATGCATGTATTAAGATCCTTTCCATTTCGTCCACATACAGAGCGCGAGAAGAAAGGCTGTCTAAAATTTAAATGATTGTAAATGCACTATAGTTGGTATAATGTTGCCTTCTCTGTCCCAGAGTTAGCGATACTTAAGGGGCGGTAGTATATCCCTCGATTCTTCACTTATTACTAATACTGCAAGCTTCGTAATTAGTTTTTCGTGGGACTTTGGCGACTATCTTAGGACGCTCTCCCTTCAATCAAACAAACCTGTGAACATTCGTGCTGCCCTTCCTTACATACACTGAGTATCTTCTGTTAGTCCTCTTTAGTATGTGTCCAAAATACTACAGCAATATTCTCTGGATCGTTGTATCTGCTGCAATGAAGTAACCGTAAAATCATTGTGGGCCTCACCAACAACTCGGATGAGTCAAGAATATGCTGATCATCTCCGAACGTAAGGCGCAGAGCTGCACTGATGATTAGGGAGCAGTGAGATTATTCTTGGTGCTATTCAGTTGCCCCATGCCTTACAGAACGCGTTCCCACGCGAGGAAGTTGATACATGTCGTCGCAGTTCACGCATGTTGGAAATCTGGTCACGTGCATATAGGCTTGACCTTGGTTTAAATCACACACCCGTCTATGAATTAATAGTCATTACAAATGCACCAATGGCCATATGATCCTGTATGACCTTTCATGACAATAAGTGGCACTAGTGGTCAAGCAGGTAGGGCACCATTCTCTGGCCATAGAGGTTCTAGGTTCAATCTCAGACATGTGTGCGAATTTTCATTCGATACAGCCCCCCCAGGACGGCGCCAGGTCCAGTCAGACTGTGGTCAGAAAGCGTACCGATGATCTTAACTAGACGTCAAAAGCGGTCGGGTTGAAGGGCCTGCCATCCCTCCTCCTCCTAGCGCCGCGCAAAACCCACCACAATAAGGCCTATAGCCTTGACACAGGCTTGCACCGTGGACTTTACTTTTCATAATAACAATAGTTAACTGTGGTACGAGTTTCACTGCTCTAAATACATACATAAAAAAAAGTTTTGCATCACCCCGGTTCCCAGAACTCCAAGATAGATGTTCACTGTGGATATTGTATCACAAACACAGTCCCTTTGTTCAGAGATGTCACTAAACCCGCCCAAAGATGCAAACGACCATGCATGAGCAGCGCCTATTAGATGGGGTCCGACAGCCTATCAGTTCGTCATGTCTGTAGTTCAACCATGCCTAGACGGTCAATACCGCGGTTACATTGTGCCAGGTAGGGCTCTCTTCAAGGGGAGTGTGCAGGCTTCTCGGAGAGAACCAAAGCGATTTTGTTCGGACATGGAGGAGATAAAGAGAGACAGGAACTGTCGTCGATGACATGCCTCGCTCAGGCCGCCCAAGGGCGGATGACCGCTACCTACGGATTACGGCTCGGAGGAATGCTGACAGCAACGCCAACATTTTGAATAATGCTTTTCGTGCAGCCACAGGACGTCGTGTTACTACTCAAAGTGTGCGCAATATGCTGCATGACACGCAACTTCACTCCCGACGTCCATGGCGATGTCCATCTTTGCAACCACGACAATGCAGCGCGGTACAGATGGGCCCAACCACATGTCGAATGGACCGCTGAGGATTGGCATCACGGCCGGCCGGGGTGGCCGAGCGGTTCTAGGCGCTACAGTCTGGAACCGCGCGACCGCTACGGTCACAGGTTCGAATCCTGCCTCGGGCATGGATGTGTGTGATGTCCTTAGATTAGTTAGGTTTAAGTAAATCTAAGATCTACCCCTAGAATTTAGATTTACTTAAACCTAACTAATCTAAGTACATCAGATGTTTAGTCCCATAGTGCTCAGAGCCATTTGAACCATTTGATTGGCATCACGTTCTTTTCATCGATGAGTGTCGCATATGCCCTCAACCAGACAATCGCCGGAGACGTGTTTGGAGGTATCCCAGTCAGGCTGAACGCCTTAGACACACTGTCCGCGAGTGCAGGAAGGTGGAGGTTCGCTGCTGTTTTGGGGTGGCATTATGTGGGGCCGACGTACGCCACTGGTGGTCGTGGAAGGCGCCACAACGGCTTTATGATACGTGATTGCCATCCTCCTACCGAGATTGCAATCACATCGGCAGCATATTGGCGAGGCATTCGACTTTATGGACGACAATTCGCGCTCCCATCGCGCACATCTTGTGAATGACTTAAATCAGGATGATAACATCGCTTGACTAGAGTGGCCAGCATGTTCTCCAGGCATCAACCCTGCCGCAAATGCTTGGGATAGATTGAAAAGCGCTGTTTATGGACGACGTGACCCACCAACCACTCTGAGGGATCTACGCCGAATCGCCGTTGATGAGTGCGACAATCTGGACCAACAGTACCGTGATGAACTTGTGTATAGTATGCCAGTACGAATACAGGCACTCATCAGTGCAAGAGGACGTGCTACTGGGTATTAGAGGTACCGGTGTGTACAAAAATGGTTCAAATGGCTCTGAGCACTATGGGACTTAACATCTGTGGTCATCAGTCCCCTAGAACTTAGAACTACTTAAACCTAACTAACCTAAGGGCATCACTCACATCCATACCCGAGGCAGGATTCGAACCTGCGACCATAGCAGTCGCGCGGTTCCAGACTGAGCGCCGAGAACCGCTAGACCACCGCGGACGGCACCGGTGTGTGCAGCAATCTAGACCACCACCTCTGAAGGTCTCGCTCTATGGTGGTACAACATGCAATGTGTGGTTTTCTTGAGCAATAAAAAGAGCGGAAATGATGTTTAGGTTCATCTCTATTCCAATTTTCTGCACAGGTTCCGGAACTCTCGGAACTGAGGATATGCAAAACGTTTTTGATGCGTGTATTCTTGGAGGTACTCAAAATCACCTTCAGCCTAAATCCTATAGGTTCCATGCGGAAGGCAGGTAGTAACTAGAGTTACTACGTGCCTTCCGCTTGGAACACCCCTATCTCACTACTGACTACTACTGTTAGGCACATATGGTTGCTGTCAACAAGTATGGGCCTGAAGATGGTGTTGTAACAACATCGAAACTAGTTGCCAATAAAACCAACACATTAATACAGCTGGATTAATTTCGTCATTTTTAACGTGTATTTTAATCCACATCACGAAATAAAGTTGAATTCAAATCCCAGAAAATGAATCTACTACCACTTAAATACAGGGTCGATAACGTACATGGCCGGCCGCGGTGGTCTAGTGGTTCTAGGCGCGCAGTCCGGAACCGCGGGACTGCTACGGTCGCAGGTTCGAATCCTTCCTCGGGCATGGATGTGTGTGATGTCTTTAGGTTAGTTAGGTTTAAGTAGTTCTATTTCTAGGGGATTGATGACCACAGAAGTTAAGTCCCATAGTGCTCAGAGCCATTTGAACCATTTTTTTGATAATGTACATAAATTTGAACGTTCTCAAACGAAATTAATTGCCGTCCACACTATGTCAGTGTTCAACCAAATGCTTACCAAATTAGTTGACTGAACAGCTGCTCCTACAACGGTCCCTGGAAGACTAGACTAGTTATATACACACGGAATGTATTCGTAGTTGCGAATACGACAACCACCAGGTGTATATGGGAACGACGACAGAGAAAAATTGTGCCAGTCCGCGACTCGAACCTGAACTTCCCATTTTATGCGAGCAGTCACCTTAACCGCTTTGGCTATCCGTGCACGACTGACGGCCAGACTCAAACCTCCATATGTCGTCGTTCCTGTGTCGCAACCTGTACTCGTACACACCTTATGTAAGTTCCGTACAGGGGGTGGACATTTTGATTGAAAGTTTTTTATTAATTAATTTTAACTGAAATGCCTAGGTTGCTAAGAAGAACTATGCAGTGTTCCTTAGTATATGCATGCATGTCGGAATGAACACTACATCATTCTTCTTAACATCCTAGGCATTTAAATACCGTATTTATCCTTGCACTTCCGAAGGACATTGTATAGTTCTTAACAACACAGGCACTGCAATATCATCCTTATACGCCAATACTAAGCAACGACTTTCAGTTAAAAACAAAAAGAAAAATAATGTCCTCCCCCGCACGTGGATTACATAACGTTTGTACGAGAACAGGTTGAGATACAGGAACCGAAACGTATGGAAGTTCCTGTTTGGCCGTCACTCAAGGACGGATAACGTAAGCGGTTAAGGCGACTGCTCGTGTAAAGTGAGAAATCCGGTTCGATTACCGGTCCTGTACAACTTTTCACTGCCATCATTCTCGTACACAGCTGACAGGTTTCCGAAGGAACATTGCCTCGTACTTTTGAACAACACAAAAAAATGGTTCAAATGGCTCTGAGCACTATGGGACTTAACATCTATGGTCATCAGTCCCCTAGAACTTAGAACTACCTAAACCTAACTAACCTAAGGACATCACACAACACTCAGTCATCACGAGGCAGAGAAAATCCCTGACCCCGCCGGGAATCGAACCCGGGAAGTGGGGCGCGGGAAGCGAGAACGCTACCACACGATCACGAGTTGCGGACTTTTGAACAACACAGGTACTGCAATGTCCTATTTATCAGACCACGCCGGCGCAAATGACATTCAATTAAAATGTGTCATGTCTCCCCTGTACAGGAATATATAATGGACGTAGGTGTGCAGGTTGTAGACACATGGTTGACGACATGTGGTAGTTCGAGTCTTGCTGGGAAGTGTGTTCAGGTATCTTAATGGTAAGGCGACCTCTAGCGGTAAGCAGAAAATCCGGGCTCGAAACCCGGGCCAGCACAACTTTTCATTGTTGGTTATCCATAATCGCACCTACTAATATATTTCATGTAATTTATTGTATGTGTCAATCTTGTGGTCCCTTGCACTCACTGAAGTAGTTACGAAGAGCTGCAGAAACATGAAACAGGGACAACCAGATGAGCAGTCGAATCAAAGACCTGAGCCTCTAACTGCCACAACGTCTTGTTTGGGACCAAGTTATCTGGCACGATAACACCATGTCATCGTGTTCCGCTACATCTGTTCCAACATTTCTTACTGGTTCGCTGTTTAGCTATACCTTTCTCCGCCCTTCCTCTCTCTTTCTCCCTTCCTCAGTCCTTCCCTCTCTCTCTCTCTGTCTCTCTCTATCAACACAAAAACACACACACACACACACAGCTATACAGTTATTTGGGAATTTTACGACCGCATAGGAAATTGGACACGCGAAATTTAGCTGTAGCTCGGCTGCAGATGCACTCCGTCATGGTTCACTTCCTCTTGACCTAAATTCGTGTACAGGGAAAATAACAGTTATCTCAGTATTTCGCGCTTCATTGCACTGACCGAGAAGAAGACATCAAAGCGTAACTGACTCCATCCAGGACGAGTTCCCTGGTGAGGCTAGATCGAGAGTCCTGTCTGTTTTCAGACGGTAAATGCGTCTCCGTAACGCAGCAAAGAGCCTTAACGGCAACCAAGAAGCTTGCTTAACGTCTCCTAATTCTGGCATTCGGAGTGCTGTAGACACATCTACACCAATTCACGCGCGAGCACAAACGGTTGCCGCTTCTGGGCGTATCAGTCAAGAACCAGAGTCCGCGAACCTATCAATTTCCGAGAAGCGCTCGGCAAAGAGCAGCAGGTGCGGTCGCGCGTCGATTTACAGCTCGCCTAATTCCAGTTACTTTATTCCTGCTAAATTAGAAGTAACGCGGCCGAAAACGGCCATAAAGTCCTATTTATTGCCACAGCTACGGCAGCTAGGAGAAGAAATTAGAGGGAGTGGAGAATGAGCGCCCAAGTTTATGTGGAATTACGGGCAGATTTCATCAGCGGCCGGTGAGCAGCGGCGGCCGTGTTCAGCGATTACGCGGCTGGTTTTCCGATCGAAACTGCCCCAGTCGGCGGAAGCTTCGCATCTGCGACGGGCAAAGTGTCTGGGGCGGCCACCTGGGCGCTCGCGAGCCGCCACTACATCAGCGACCGCCCACCCGGCGTCCCAGTCTGTCAGCGGCCGACCGGGAGGCACATCCGGGAGACACTCACCCAGCCCAGCGGCCTACGACTTCATTAGTTGAGCCGTCGTAAATATCAACGATGCCGCCATTACAGCCTATCATCGTCCCTGTTAAAGATCGCCTGTGCGGATGCAAGCCGGATAATAAATACTCGGTGCAGCTGGCTTGCTCGCTGTATTATGCTATCGCTCTAGGGCTACCCTCACTGTAAGTAATGGAGCATTTGTGGGGAGAATGAGGTAGCGACTATTAAGACTCTGTCATTGTGTGTGCTGTTGTAACACCAGAAACGGCAACTTCCATAATTACCTTGTGCATAAATTAGCTTCGGTTATCATATGGCAGATCACACGATAATCATCATTCACCGTCAGTGTCTCAAAGTTTAAAGACTGCTCTTTTTCCTGTAAAAGGCAGACTTCGAAAATAAATTTCTGGAAAAGCAGGCGAGACAAGTAATTCAGGGACAGAGTGTGGAACAAGAGAAAAACAGTGTAGAATTGCAATCAGGAAATCCTCGTTTACGACGCTTAGGTGGAATTAATAAGAAAAAGCAGTTAATATGCTCTTTTCCTTTATTCTCAGAGACTGTAGCCGAATTCCTCCATTGTTCAGCGACGCGAACCGTACATCCGTTTTCAGGATCATGTCTTCAGGTGGCTTAGGGCTCTGAGCACTATGGGACTTAACATCTGAGGTCATCAGTCCCCTAGAACTTCGAACCACTTAAACCTAACTAACCTAAGGACATCATACACATCCATGCCCGAAGCAGGATTCGAACCTGCGACCATAGTGGTCGCGCGGTTCCAGACTGAAGCGCCTAGAACCACTTGGCCACACCGCCCGGCCTTCAGGTAGCTTATTTCGGGGCGGATGCTATTATTCTTCTACATCCGAACTTCGTCACATTTACATCTACTGGCAATTTCATCACCCAAAACTATGACAGGGTGAGTTGGGTGGCCAGTGCATCAATTGGAGCTCGCCACAGTGTTCCTAAAACCGTCCATCAGACTCCTGGCCTTATGACGTGGCGCACTGTTTTGTCGAAAAATGCCGCTGCCGTCGGGAAACATGATCGTCATGAAGGGCTGTACTTGGTCTGAAACCATTGTAAAATATTCCTTGGCCATCATGGTGCCTTGCACGAGCTCCACTAGGCCCATGGGCGCCCACGTGAGTGTTTCCCAGAGCATAATGGAGCCGTCTCCAGCTCGTCTCCCTCGCACAGTACAGGTGTCAAGGAGCTGCTCCCATGGAAGACGACGGATTCACACCCTCGCGTCGGCTTGACGGAGAAGGTACTGGGATTCATCAGACCATGCAACGCTCTCCCTGCAACTGCGCTCGCGGCAAGTGTCGATGGTCACACGGCCATTTCAGTCGTAGTTGCCGATGTCGTGGTGTTAAAATTTGGCGCTGCGGAGGTACACTGTGTGTTCAGACGTATTTGTACTCTGCCCAGCACTGCATTCTGATGTTAGTTCGACCACAGTTCGCCGCCTGTCCTGTTTTGCCAGTCTGCCCAGCCTACGACGTCCGACACCTGTAACGAGAGGTGGCCACCCAACCCCACGACCTCTGGATATGGTTTCACCTTGGTTTCACCACGTGCTGAAGACATTCATCAGAGCACTCCTCGAACACCCGACAGTTTTCGTAATGCTTGTCATCACAATCTTCAGTCGGTCAAAGATAGGTAGCGCGCCTTCCCATTCTACACACGGGCAGCACGCTCACAGATGCTACACGCAGCATGCGTGTGTCTGACTAGCAGTCGTTCCTCGCCAGGTGACACTGCTATCTCCTAGACGTGCTTATACCCATAGCAGGTTGGTGGTCATAATGATCTGGCTAATCAGCGTAGTAAAAATTCAGTAAGCTCACGACGCCAACCAATCATCTGTATTGCCGTCGTTTTGCTGTATTGTTCAGTTCGGAGTAGATTGAGCTCATCAATTGTTGACTGATTGACTTGTATGATGATTTAGCTAGAACTCAAAAAATGGTATCAATCTTTACGTAAACCTCACGTTCGTGTGCAGTAACAGAGCTCAGATGAACTTTGGATTTCGGCGGTCACGGAATTACGTGTAGTACTTATTATTCTGCTTAGAAATTTACTCTGAAAGGTGAAGTTGGCCGTGCAAGCTGCAGGATCTCGAGTTATCAATACGCATTTGTCCGCTTAGTTAATGCGAGTCATACGAATACATGAATTTCCTACTTAGTGATCACTGAAATGAAACTCCTATGTATCTTTTATTCCTTTAATTGAAGTTCGCTAGATTTTCTTAGTTGTTAACAATTTAGATTTTCCTCTTACAATCGTGAGTTACTCCTCTTTCTGTACATATTTTAACAACAAAGTCTCAGTAACAGAAAAATTACAACATGTCTGTCGTTAACAAGAGAAGATTACTTTTTCCGCTTCTCTATAGTACATCCGTCTCCTCTCACATCTCAAACAGAAGTACTCCATTCAGCGAGTAGTAGCAGCACGGAATACTCACGCGCTACACTTATTATTAGCGTTAGCACTCGCAATTGACTGTAACCATTTCTTTACCAATTTTATCACAAAACGAAATTTTCTGTTAGTGACCTTTTCTCTTCTCCCACGGCACGCAAACCGCCTTCCAGGCACAGTCTCGTGGTACACCACAGTGTACACCGGAAGCTCGCAGTTGATTCGACCTACCCAATGTCGAGTCCACTTCTGTCTAGGATGCTTTACGTTTCCGCTAATTCTAAACTACGGCGCGGAACGCATGGTCTTTTGTGAAACATACGCGCAGTCTCTTCATTTTTCTTAAATCACTTAGTGACTTGAACTAGATATAGGGAGGGACCGGCGATTTTTAAACGAAACTGATGCACCACTGACTTCCACCTGTTAGTTGGTCTCCAACAGTTATAGACCGGAAGGGTAACTGCTATTGCTGCCACCTTCCATTGGGAACGAAGGTTGGATGGCACGGAGCAAGCCGACAATACCAAATTCTGGCCATTTATGGTCTAGTCAGCTTGTTCATGTACTGCCACTTTTATTTATTCGTGTTCATCACAACTCTCCCGTAGTCAAGCGTCAAACTGACGACGACGTCAATGCCTCATCTTTGCCTCAGGCTTCATGGAATACTGCAAAACAGACATCAAGAGTCGCAACAGAGACTAATCAACAGGTGCGTGGACTTACTTTGTAAAAACAGATGACATGCCATGCCTCACATCGGGACACCTCTAGGGCAGCACTCTTTCATCGCCAATCTAAAAATTCCCCTGTATTGCAACGTTGGCTTGGGTTGTTTGGGGAAGAGACCAAACTGCGAGGTCATCAGTCTCATCGGATTAGGGAAGAACAGGGAAGGAAGTCGGCCGTGCCCTTTCAAGGGAACCATCCCGGAATTTACCCGGAGTGGTTTAGGAAAATCACGGAAAACCTAAATCAGGATGGCCGGACGCGAGATTGAGCCGTCGTCCTGCCGAATGCGAGTCCAGTGTCTAACCACTGCGCCACCTCGCTCGGTTGTACTGCAAGGCATCTTTACCTTAGCACCCAGTTTTTGTGTAGTATATAACAGCTTATTGATTCCACTCGTCAAAAAATATGGTGAAGGGCATTGATTCGTTTAAGAAGTTTGACGTCAAATGAGTGTGTCACACATTTCATCTGAATCTTCCTCCCATTCTCTGTTGATATCTCTCTCTAAGGCTAGTTACCGTGTCAAGCTTTAGGGGCGAGGTTAATATGATATCCAGCTATTCTATGTCATTCATTAAGGGAAAAACGTTTTCTTCTGTGTCAATAAGTGTAGTGTACTATCAAACTCCAGCACGCAGTACTCGAGCTGCCGTCCATTGGACTACTATACTGTATTCTCCGTAAGAACGCTGCTGATGTAAACAAACATGTATGAGGCGATTGGTCAGAGATCAGGACACATTTGCACAGGTATTGTTACGCCACTGGAAGTAGACCTAATTATGTGTTAGATATTTTGTGTTTTACTACTGCTAACGGAACTTTTTAGCCTGTCTAAGCATTAACACCAACAACAGTAGTTCAAGTATACATGCCGACGTCGCAAGCAGAAGATGAAGAGAGAGAGAAAGTATATGACGATTTTGAACGGGTATTTCAGTACGTAAAAGGAAATGAAAATCTACTAGTCATGGGGATTGGAATTCGGTTGTAGGCGATGGATTAGAACAAAGGGTTACGGCAAAATATAGCCTTGGTGGTATGAATGAAAGAGGAGAGAGACTACTTGAGTTCTGAAATTAATTTCAGTTGGTAGCAGCGGATACTCTATTCAAGAATCACAAGAGAATACGTTTGCTTGCGGAAGGCCTGGAGATACGTCAAGATTTCAGTTACATTGCATCATGGTCAGGCAGAGCTTTCTAAATCAGGTAGTGAATTGTAAGGCGTACCAAGGAGCAGGTAAAGACTGAGATCACAATTTAGTAATAATGAGGAGTAGGATGAAGTTTAAGAGACTACTCAGGAGATACAATGAACAAAGAAGTAGGATACGGAAATACTAAGAAATAAAGAGACGTGCTTGAAGTTGTCTGTGGCTATATATACTGCGATAATGAATAGCTCAGTAGGCGATAATGGATAGCTCAGTAGGCAATTTTGTTGAAGAGAAACAACATCTCTAAAAAGGGTAGTCACCGAAGTTGGAAAAAAAAGATAGATATGTGGAAGGTATCTGCAAAGAAGCCATGGGTAACAGAAGAACTACTTCAGTTGATAGAAAAAGAAGGAAGTACAAAAATGTCCAAGGAAATTCTGGAATACAGAAATAGAGGCTACTTGCATATTTAATAAATAGGAAGTGAGGGCAGCTAAGGCGAAAAATGGCTGTGTGGAAAATATGAAGAAACAGAAAAGAAATGATTGTCCGAAACAGTGACTCAGCATGTAGAAAAGTCCAAACGACCTTCGATGAACTTAAAAGCAAGGGCGTAACATTAAGACTACAGCGGGAATTCCTCTGTTAAATTCAGAGGAGAGAGCGGATAGGTGGAAAGAGTACATTGAAGGCCTCTGCGAGGGAGAAGATAAAATTCCAGAGGAATTTCGAAAACCATTGGGGGAAGTGGCTAGAAAACGATTGCTCATGTTGGTGTGTTCAATGTATGAGACTGGCGATGTATAATCGAACTTTCGGAAAAACGTCGTCCTCACAATTCCGAAGATTATAAGAGCCAGAATTATCGTACAATCAGCTTAGCATCTCATGCGTCCAAGTCGCTGACAAAAATAATGTACAAAAATGGAAAATAAGATTGAGAATCTGTTATATGACAATTTGGCTTTAGAAAAGGTAAAGGCACCGGGGAAGCAGTTCTGACGTTGCAATTGATAATGGAAACAAGAATGAAGAAAAATCAAGATTGTCAACCTGGAAAAATCATTCGACAATGTAAAATGGTGCAAGATGTTCGAGCTATAGGGAAATACGGTCAAAATACTATCCGTTCAAGAACCAAGACGGAATAATAAGAGTGGAGACCAAGAACGAACTGCCAGTATTAAAAAGGGTTTGAGAGAGGAATGTAGTCTTACATCGCTACTGTACAACCTACACAACAGGGAAGAATGACGGAAATAAACGAAACGTTCAAGAGTGGGATCAAAATTAAAGTTGCAAGGATATCAATGATAAGACTCAGTGACAGTGAAGAAAAATTGCAGGAACTGTTGAATAAAATGAACTGTGTATTGAGTATGGAATATGGATTGAGAGTAAATCAAAGAATGACGAAAGTAATGAAAAGTAGCAAAATAAGACGAGCGAGAAACGTAACATAAGAATTGGTGACCGCGAAGCAGATTAAGTTAAATCTGGTACGTAGGCAGCAAACCAACCCATGACGGACGGAGCAAAGAGAGCAGAAAAAAACAGACTAGTATAGGCCAAAATGTCATTCCTGACCAAGAGAATTCCACTAGCACTAAACTTAGGCTTAATTTTAGTGAGGGAGGCATTTCTGAGAATGTAGATTTGGAGGACAGCATTGTATGGTAGTGAGACATGGACTGGTGGGAAAACCGGAACAAAAGAGAATCAAGTTTTTGAAATGTGGTGCTGTAGAATAACGTTGAAAATATGATGGGCTCCTAAGATAAGTAATGAGGTGGTTCTCTACAGAATCGGCAAGGAAATGAACAAAAAAATGGCCCTGAGCACTATGGGACTTAACTTCTGAGGTCATCAGTCCATTAGAACTTAGAACTACTTAAACCTAACTAACCTAAGGACAACACACACATCCATGTCCGAGGCAGGAGTCGAAAATTGCGGCCGTAGCGGTCGCGCGGTTCCAGACTGTAGGGCCTGAAACCGCTAGGTCACTCCGGCCGGCCGGAAATGAACATATGGAGAACAGTGACAAGAAGAAGCGACAGGATGATAGAAGATCTGTTAAAACGCCAGGGGGTGCCTTCCATGGTACTAGAGGGAGCAGTGGAGGGTAGAAGCTGTAGAGGAAGACAGAGATTGGAATACATCCAGCAAATACGCACATCAAAAAAGTTTTGCATCACCTCGGTTCCGAGAGTTCCGGAACCTGTACAGAAAATTGGAATAGAGATGAACATAAACATCATTTCCGCCCGTTTTACTGCTCATGAAAACCACGCACTGCATGTTATACCACCATACAGTGAGACCTTCAGAGCTGGTGGTCCACGTTGGTGTACACACCGGTACCTCTAATACGCAGTGGCACGTCCTCTTGCATTGATTCACAAGTTCATCAAGGTACTGTTGGTCCAGATTGTCCCAGTCATCAACGGCGATTAGGCGTAGATCCCTCAGAGTGGTTGGTGGGTCACGTCGTCCATAAACAGATCTTTTAAATCCATCCCAGGCATGTACGGTAGGTTTCATGTCTGGATAACATGCTGGCCGCTCTAGTCGAGCGATATCGTTATCCTGAAGGAAGTCATTCATAAGATGTGCACGATGGGGGCGCGAATTGTCGTCAATATGCTCCCGGTTTGGTTGCACTACCGGTCGGAGGATGACATTCACGCATCGTACAGCCGTTATGGCGCCTTCCATGACCACCTGTGGCGCACGTCAGCTCCACATAATGCCACCCCAAAACAGCAGGGAACCTCCACCTTGCTGCACTCGCTGGACAGCGTGTCTAAGGCGTTCAGCCTGACCTCGTTGCCTCCAAAAAAGTCTCCGATGATTGTGTTATTGAAGGCATATGCGACACTCGTCGGTGAAGAGAACGTGATGCCAACCCTGAGCAGTCCATTCGGCATATTGTTGGGCCCATCTGTACCGTACTGCATGGTGTCGTGGTTGCAAAGATAAACCCCACTGTGGACGTCGGGAGTGAAGTTGCGCATCATGCAGTCTATTGCGCACAGTTTGAGTAGTAACACGACGTCCGGTGGGTGCACGAAAAGCATTATTCAACATGGTGACGTTTCTGTCAGGATTCCTTAGAGCCGTAATCCGTGGGTAGCGGTGATCCGCTGCGGTAGTAGCCCTTGGGCGGCCTGAGCGAGGCATGTCATCGACAGTTCCTGTCTCTCTGTATCTCCTCCATGTCCGAACAACATCGCTTTGGTTCAGTCCGAGACGCCTTGACACATCTATTGTTGAGAGCCCTTCCTGGCACAAAGTAACAGTGCGGACGCGATCGAACCGCGGTATTGACCGTCTAGGCATGGTTGAACTACAGACAACACGAGCCGTGTACCTCCTTCCTCTTGGAATGACTGGAACTGATCGGCTGTTGGACTCCCTCCGTCTAATAGGCACTGCTCATGCAAGGTTGTTTACATCTTTGGACGAGGTTAGTGGCATCTCTGAACAGTCGAAGGGACTGTGTCTGTGATACAATATCCACAGTCAACGTCTATCTTCAGGAGTTCAGGGAACCGAGGTAACACAAAACTTTTTTAGATGTGTGTGATTGAGAAACTAGGTTGCAAGTGCTACCCTGAGATGAAAAGATTGTGACAGGACAGGAATTGACGGTGAAACAGTAGTGGTTCTGCTGAACAGTATGCTAAATGCTTAGGCCATGTGTTTCTTACTTTAAATCGCAGTGTACAGTCGCTTTCTGTGAAGAATCCTGGGCTCGACGTTATGGCTAGTTCTGATCGGTGCATGTCGTAGCTTGGTTTGTCAATGCACTCTTAATATCTCCTTCGAGCATGATAAGCCGAAACGCTTAAATTTCCACCTTATTTTTATTAAATACGAGAAACGTGGAACAGTATCATTACAAAAATATCACCAAATATGTACAGTTGTGGTAACATACTGGATGAAATAACAGATTTGTATACGCGAGGTTGTGGGTTCAATTTCACACTAATAAGGGATCCTTTCGGTCTCGGAAATTCAGGTCACGATGAGACTTCATAGGTTCGTATTATACCCGCAAAGGTGTCCACTCATAGATGTCTTAAAGCGCACTATTCAGAAAAATCGGGGAAAAAGGACTCTAAAGTTTTAAGCGTAGATCTAACGCACTTCATATACGGTCGGAAGTAGCGTTATGGCGTACTGGTGAACTAATGTAGCCAGTAGCGTACTAAAATGTCATTCGACCGATCTGGGTTTGATCCTACCTACAGGCTCCATTTTATTTTGTTTTCTTAACTTTTTAAAGATTATAACAACTTTTAAGTGAAGTTAATGACCTAAAGTATTATCAATTAATTCATAAATAATTTTATTTTGTTTATGAAATGGCTGTCAGAGGCTACATAAGATGTGAATCACACTCGTCAATACTTTCTTTTTAAACAGTTGAGTAATTTCAAATGCATTTTTAATGGTAGTAAATTAAAGAGTTACTTACTCTCATAACAATTTTATTATAAGATGAGGCGACATTATAAGTTACGGGAAGGTTATAAATATTCGTTGTAAATGCAAGGAATCAGTATCTTCGTGGAAACGCAGAGTATAGCTGTTGCTTAATTGTATACATAAACAGGCAACCGATCAGAAAGTGCCAAGGCCCGCAAGGAACTAATCAAGCAATGGGCCTTACCTGCTACAGTGCCAGTTCATTCCTGACTTTCGCATAGTTTTTAGCCTTCTGTACTGAGAAATATTATCGGAATTTTTACAATATCGTGAATTAAAAATCTCTGTCAATGGAGACATCGAGAAAGTATCAGAAGCTGCAGATTCATTATACAGAGAAGTGTCATAGGTATTAAAAGATGCGGTTGTTTATTACGAATGCTTGGTTACCGCAATCATTTGACTGCATCGAAATCTTCAACGGTAATTTCTCTTGAAGCAGTGTTCATGAGTAAATAAATTTGCAGAGGTACTATGGACATATTGACTGAAAATATATTTGTGCCTGATTATGAACTTACACACGAAAATGAAAACTGTGAAGGTGAACCTTTCGAAAAGTAGGAAGGGATGAATATGACCCAGGAGAAAAGAAGGCAAGAGAAGTAGGCCGCCATTCTTTAGATCACAAAATTAATGTTGTTAATATCGCAAAGGCTCACCACTCATGGAAACTACAGACATTATGAAAAAGTATGCAGCTGATTAAGAAAACAGGAATATTCATCCCAATAGAAAGAAGAAACAAAAAGGAGGCAATAAAGTTGATAAGTACATAGTAAGCAATTCCTGGACGTAAGATCGTTTGTGGAAGCCCGACGTAATTATCGGGAGTGACTGTATGGATTTTACAACAGTGGGCTTTAGCAGCAGCACTACAGTTTACAGGCTTTGAATTTGAAGCTTCTGACAACTGGGTTCCCAGATTCAAAAATAAGCAAGGTTTCGAAGTAGACCAACGGAAGTCGGTGTCATATGGAAATTTCTGACTCCATGAACTAGATACTCATAAGCTACGCTGGAGAACATATTTACAAATGAATAAAATCTATCTTGAGCTGGTCTGTCACACTCAGACAATCTCAGTAACGTGGATTTGACTTGGAGACTCAAAAAGTTATTTAGTCCCCTATTTTTTACCTTTGTTTTTAGTAACTTATAACAACCTGATGCTCCTGCAACACAAATATTCTGCCTTTCAGTTTCTAGAATGCTTGTCTGAAAGATAGTTAGCTGACTGTGCACAAACCATAATCATTATTCTGATTCGTCGTTATTGAAAAATGAATGCAAAGCAGCAGGGCACCCTCATTCTGACAGGAAAAATGATTTTAAAATATAATACAGTTTCCAAATCCTTTCTACTGCAGGCAACAATGCTAACCACGTTGTGCTACTGTAACCCAGTACTTGTTGATATTCAGTATTCACAAATTCACAGAATTCCTTTAGTCGTTCCACACTGTATATGTGGAAATACTTACAAATTTTACTCACAATGTTTTCTACATCGATTGTTAACTTGCCTACTGCTGTTTCTACGCTGTTGTGAATTATACGTGCCAATCCCTACAAGAGACTTTTTCAGACTTATCTCTAATTTGCTGAAAACATTTTCTTTACCTTCTCTCTGAACCCAACAAACATATAATTCGTATTATCAGCTGAGAGATACACAAATTTTGACTCCAAATTATGGGCCTGTAGAATAAGCTGCACACGTTGTGAGAACACAGCTGGTGTCTCGTTTGCGACAGAACAGAAATCTAACAACTTTATATGTACTCCACCTTCAGGTTTGAAATATTTGACAATGAGAGGAAGTAATTTAATAAATCTATGATTACTGGTATCAACAGAAATGCTTGTAAAATTCACTTCATTAACGTTTTCAGTAAGAAGCTCTTTGCAGCATTGCGCCAATACATTAGTAACAATACATTATGTTGTTGTCTTTGCACATTTAAACTTGATATCAAACACTTTCTCAATCATTTTCGACGTGTAGTCCATGAAACTATAGTTGTGACGGTGACACACAGTGTGGTAGGCAAATGTTCCTTCCTCCACAGCCAATTTTAATTCTTCATTGCCTGAGACATAAAGAATTTGTAAATGATACTAACAAAATAAAAATAATTGCAGCATTTAATAACAAACAAACCAGAGATGTAATACCAGTAATGTCTAACACCATCGCCCTGAAAGACAATCCACTAGTTCCTTCAGGTAAACCACTTCCAGCTGAAACTGCTCATTGGGGGCCTGTAGGGCAACGAAATTGCGGGGATGTTCATCACTTTGTTTCACCCACTGTTCCTTATAGCCTCAGACATTTTCTGTGGGATTAAGGTCCGTTGATCTATCTGACCAGTCGAGGTGCGATAAGGTGCCTGAGTGAACGACAAAACCAGGAACTTACGCGTACAGCCCTGTAACCTTGACAGATGGGAGTGAGCACAGGGTACATCTACATCTACATGGATACTCTGCCAATCACATTTAAGTGCCTGGCAGAGGGTCCATCGAACCACCATCACAATTCTCTCTTATTCCAATCTCGTACGGCGCGTGGAAAGAATGAACACCTACATATTTCCGTACGAGCTCTGATTTCCCTTATTTTATCGTGGTGATCGTTCCTTCCTATGTAGGTCGGTGTCAACAAAATATTTTCGCATTCGGAGGAGAAAGTTGATGATTGGAATTTAGTGAGAAGATTCCGTCGCAACGAAAAACGCCTTTGTTTTAACGATGTCCAGCCCAATTTCTGTATCATTTCTGTGGCACTCTCTCCCATATTTCGCGATAATACAAAATGTGCTGGCTTTCTTTGAACTTTCTCGGTGTACTCCGTCAGCCCTATCTGTTAAGGATCCCACTCCGCGCAGCAGTATTCTAAAAGAGGACGGACAAGCGTAGTGTAGGCAGTCTCCTTAGTAGGTCTGTTGCATTTTCTAAGTGCCCTGCCAATAAAACGCAATCTTTGGTTAGCCTTCCCCAAAACATTTTCTTTGTGTTCCTTCCAATTTAAGTTGTTCGTAATTGTAATACATAGGCATTTAGTTGAATTTACGGCCTTTAGATTGGACTGATTTATCGTGTAACCGAAGTTTAACGAGTTCCTTTTAGCACTCATGTGGATGACCTCACACTTATTAGGTCAGCTGCCACTTTCGGCACCATTCAGATATCTTCTCTAAATCGTTTTGCAGTTTGTTTTGATCTTCTGATGAAACTTTATTAGTCAATAAACGACAGCGTCATCTGCAAACAACCGAAGACGGCTGCTCAGATTGTCTGCCAAATCGTTTATAAAGATAAGGAACAGCAAAAGGCCTAACTACCTTGGGGAACGCCAGAAATCACTTCCGTTTTACTGGATGACTTTCCGTCAATTACTACGAACTGTGACCTCTCTGACAGGAAATCACAAATCCAGTCACATAACTGAGACGATATTCCAAAAGCATGCAATTTCACTCAGGCTCAAGATTTGGAAAAAGCAAACACACTGCTGCAATTCTCGTTCACGGTGACTTGAAGGAGTGGGACCAAGTCATGGTTCGAAAAACATCCCCGAAACATCACCAGACCACATCTGGCCAGAAGTAGACCTTCTCCATAGCGTAGGTCAAACGTCGCAACGAGGCATCGGCGTACTGCACGCCTTGCACCATCTGAAACGAGGCAAAATCGTGACTTATCGGACCTCAGTACTCGGCTTCGAGTTAGTTATTGCCCAGTTTTGTGTTGTCTGGCTCATTTCAAACGTGCAGTTTTATGTGCCGCCATGGTCAATGGCCTTTTGCATGGTTATCCACTCTTTATTCTCATTGGAGACAGATCTCTTCCCAGTTTTCGCTCAGAATCTATTTGGGGTGGACTGCTTTCACTGATATCAGCAGTTCCCGTTGGGTCTGAAACTGTCCCTTGTTATCACGCTACGAGAAGGTTATTAGGAGTATATCTCTCCATGTACCACCAACCGGTGTGGCCGAGCGGTTGTAGCCGCTACAGTCTGGAACCGCGTGACCGCTACGGTCGCAGGGTCGTATCCCGCCTCGGGCATGGATGTGTGTGATGTCCTGAAGATAGTTAGTTTTAAGTAGTTCTAAGTTCTAAGGGACTGATGACCTCAACAGTTAAGCCCCATAGTGCTCAGAGCCATTTGAATCATCTCCATATTCACAAGTTAGTCTTCATAGATGCACCAACAAGTCAGGGTGTGCTCATGGGCACGCCAAACACGGTAACTCCTTTGTGCCATTCTGTCACCTTTGCACGTCGACCCATCTTACTGCGCTGATCCCATACAGCCACCTCACCGTCATGACTTACGCCAACAGTGGACAGTCACATGAGCGCCTGTGCTACCACCAGTTATACGCCATCTACAGCACTCTACAGCGACTACTGCACTCTTTTAATGGGGTGACTAGTACTTCGTACGGTGAACTTACTGTGTTACAGAATATTCAGGGAAAGAGTCAGTGCTGTTCTGGAAGGTACCAACAGGGTTGTGGAGCCATGCCGATTGCAGTGGCGTGGCCAGGTGCGCTAGGTTTCTCGGTTGAGGATCAATGGCGCGAAGAGCTCGATCGAGGTGGTCCCACAGATTCTCAACTGAGTTGAAATCTAGGGAGTTTCTGGCCAGGGGAGTACCCCCACGTCATCCTGGTTGTCTTTGAACCACACACGTACACTGCTCGTATATACCATTGCGCCGAGGGAAAACAAACTGCCAGTATGGTGGTATACGGCCCTCAAGGATAGATGCATACGTTTGTTGATCTATTGTGTCTTCCAAAGAATGCCACGGAGACATTATCCAGACCATATTGCTCCCTCCTCCGGCCTGGACCCATCTGATAACTGTAGCAGGATGTATGCTTTCAGACGTTTCACATCGTACACACAAACGGTCATCTGTCTAATGGAGCACGAAACGTGATTCAACTGAAAATGCAAATCAGTGGACGTCCAGCTGTGGTACTGGCGAGCGAAGTCCAACGTTCGTCGACGATGAACAGCAGTTACCATGGGAGCATGAACCAGGAGCATGCTGCCGAGGCCTTGTGAGCAGTAAAATCACATGCCATTCTGTCAAAATATCACTTTCTATATTATAATCAAACTCACTGTATTCTCCCTTAAAATTATCGACATTAGTAGCTAAAATATCACCATCATGAAAGAAAACATTACTTTTTACTTCCACGTCGTTACAAACACCTTCAGAAACAGCGCTTTCAACAGCCGCTGATACAACTCGCTACCTAAAAACCTCATTTACCTGCGTCGACAAATCACCAATACAAGAACCGTTCCTAGTTTCACCATCTTCTTCCGTTACATCACATAAATTATAGCTACAGTGTCGTGCAATTTCAGAATCAACAGTACCATTAAATTCCTCTGCGTCTTGATTTAAACCTGAGCATAGTACCTTTTCCTCTCCTACACGCTCCTGCGCCTCATTAATTGCAGATCGTACATCAAATTCAGATCCACATTCGTTCTCAAACAAACATTCAGGATCCACAAATCCATTCAGAATTTCGAGTTCACCTCCATTAGTAGAAAGATACGCACAAATTTCTTCCTCTGAAGTATCAATACTAGCAGCTTCAACTTTCTTAACTTAAGCACATAAAACATCATTACTACGTTTCTTCAAAGATAATTCACCAATATCCGTCGATACACACACAAACTGGTCAACTGCTAACGAGACTAATGCCACCACGCCCTTATTAACCTCCTTAACAACTTTCGCCCTCACCATACCACCTGAAATATCATCACCTTCATCACTATAATCTTTATTGCTGGTTAGCATCTTTTTAGAATTTTCTATATCATCTAACTCCACCAAATTCAGCTCCACCTCAGCCTCCTTTTGGCACATAAAATCTTTCATTATATTAACATCCACACACTCTTTCGTCTCACATTCATAAAACAAATCATTTAGTCCTAAATCGTCAGCATCGCCTTTATCTTTATCTTTCATTATCTTAGGATTACCCCTTTTATGTACGATCTGAATTGAAAATTTGCCTATTTGATTCTCATCTCCTACTAGTTTCATTCCAATATTCTGACGCCTTTCTGCCAATTTACTAACACCTATCACATTTCCGTTTACTCGCGTCCTATTCATCGCCGGTTTATTTTACCACCTCCGGACCTGAGATGCGGCGAAACTTACTTTTCCCAATCTCCCATTACGCTGGTTCATTTCGCCAGGTGCCGGTCTCTCAAATCTACGTTCTTGGTGTCGGTCCTTGTCACGAGTTTATCTGTTCCCATTACACCTTTGAAATTCATCATTGCATGTGTTCCTGTTACCGTTTCCGTTATCATAATTGCTGTTTGCGTTCCATTGATAACTTCCTGGATGTCTTTCGTAGTAATCACTCGGACTATAGTTATGATTTCCACTCTGAAAAATATTTGTCTGCTTACTTAGCGCTTTCAATTTCAGTGCCCGTTCTAATTTTTTTACGAAGTCCAAAAATTCGTCTATTGAGTTGCTAGGACTGTGCACCAGATCCCACTGCACATTAGCCGGTAACCACCCTTTCGACGTCGTAATTTCAGTAAGCACTGCCAATGGACGTTTCACGTGCATTAATCTCGCAAGTTCACGTATACAAACCTCTCGCATCGACCCGTTCCCGTATTTAAATGTTGGTCCGTTCAGAAACTAATTTTGGAGTCGCTTTTGCTTCGCTACACTCCAGAACTTGTTCAGGAAACTGCTTTAAGAGATTTAGTAGGTAGTGAACGTATCACTGTATATTTGCCCACGATTGCGGCTCACCTTCCAAATGTCTTTTCACCAATTTTATATTCGCCTCGCTGGACATTCCCCTTATAAAACCATCTCAGCAATTTACTGGGTGATATTTCCCGTCGTCTCCAAAACATTTGACCGTTCCCGAGTTCATCCACGAAACACTGATCACGGTAGAGGTTTGATGTGCATCTTATGATTCAACTCCCTTTTTATTTCATTGATTTGCTTTGTAACTTCACCATTTTCAATTTTAATGCCAGGTTCTACTTGTTCCTTTATATTATCTACTTCTTTCTCCCCTTTCCCTACTCGAAAGGATAAGTTGCTAATAGCCTCTGTCGTCTCAGCCATTAGATCATCTTACCAATTCATAAAATTTCTTAGTTGCCTCCCAGATCTGCCTGCAACTTCTCCACCTTATCACGAAAATTTTTCTCGGCTTGATCTACCTTAGAGTCAAATATTCCAACTTCATCAATAATTTTGCCCATTTCATGCCGAATTATTTTTAATTTTCCGTCTATCATTTCCTGGATTCCACTAGCCATTTTACGTACTTCGTCTTTCTCAACCGAAGCTATTTCGGATTGAACCAAATCAATTTTTAAATTTACGTTATCCATATCGGTTTTAACACAATCAATTTTGGATCCCATTCCTCTTATCATTTGCATTAATTGTGACATCATTTCACCCCCAAATTCATCTCCCTTGCCCGATTTCGGACTATTTGCCCTACTAAATTCACCGCCGATCACGCTCTCCCGTTCCAACTTCGGTCTAAGCGGCTCGCTAGTATCTTCGGACCCACACAAACTGTCCGACTGCTTACCAAAATATTAGCGACGTCTATTATTGGCGATTGAACTACAGAATCATACATAATCTCGTTATCAGAGCAGGTACTTAGCTTTGTCGTGCTGGATCCTTCTGCCATGTTACCGCTGCCGATGTTGCAGTTGAAGCTGACGCTGAAGATCTCGTAGCCTCTGTTGTGGTACTGCAACCGCCGCTGCGGTATGAATCGCCGTTTAAGATGCCGCAGGTGGCTGGAACCACAGCCTCTCCTTCCGCGTTACTTTTTTATCACTCCTAACCACTGCTAAACTCGGATCACCTTGGGACCTAGATCACAAGATGTCGTTAACTGCCGGGCGCGGTGGCCGAGCGGTTCTAGGCGCTACAATCTGGAACCGTGCAACCGCTACGGTCGCAGGTTCAAACCCTGCCTCGGGCATGGATGTGTGTGATGTCCTTAGGTTAGTTAGGTTTACGTAGTTCTAAGTTCTAGGGGACTGATGACCTCAGAAGTTAAGTCCCATAGTGCTCAGAGCCATTTGAACCATTTTTTTGTTGTTAACTGTGAGAGTTATAACTGTAATTTCACAACTGTTAACGAAACCTAATATTCACTCCTGAACCGATCTCACATTTAACTTTTGCGAGAAGTCCTTCCTATCGAAGGTCACATAATTCTTTTTGAAACACTTTGCAGAATTCAAAACTTTCCAGAGTTTATATTCCGCAACTAACACTTTCCAAAATCCAATCCTGTTCCAAGACTTTGCAAGATTCTTATCCCTCAACTAACACTTTCGAAATTCCTGTCCCGGACGAGCCCCCAATTGCGAGCTAACATCCCAAAGATGTTGGGGCTCACATGCGGTTCCTCTTCGTCGAAATGTCTTAGCTCAAACTCGTCTAGGAGTTGAACTGCAGGTGTCGCATTACACGCCCTAAATTAGACACTTGTGACCCTTTGGTTAAATTATCTGACTGATGGCAAGTTTACGAAGTTGTATGAAACATACAAGTTTAATATAATATATAACAACAGCAATAATAATAATATCAGGAGCTAAATTAACAACCCATAAATGATGTAGACCACACAGTTGCGATTTGGTTAGAATAATGTTTATTCAGAAAACAGTTACCTAAAGGTCGACCGCCCGCTTTCGCGTCTCCACCAGCACTGTACCCTTTGGTGTCTGGACCAGAACTGTCTCTCCGCCCGTCTCCGGACGCGTCCTCCACGTGCCGAACATCGTCGCTCAGCTGACTAGGGCAGTTTCCTTTCCTGACGCTGTCCGTCTCATTGACTATAGCTTATTCTACATTATTTTACATTTTAACATATTTAAATAATCAAAACTTGACCAGTTTCACGTTCTAAATAAAGTAACAATTATATCCATTACATAATAAATGTTAAATTGTTTTACATAAAACCAATACAATTCCCTTCTTAACTTTGAATGTCACGGCCAGTAACCATGCACCAAAGTGCTTTCTGATAAATAAACAAAGAACAGAAGTTACTATTGTGCACTAAAGTTTACAACAAATATTCTATTACCTAATGATTCAATAAGGTGTAATGCTGTCATCGTTCAATGTGTTTTGTATGGAGAAAATGATGATCTGATGCTTAACTGAAAATACTGATAATTTAAATTTACTATACTTTTAAACAAATATATGATATTTATAACATTTGTCATTTTAATGATGCGCTTCTATACGCAATGTCGATCGTTAAGATCGACCGAAGCGTTCAGATTTTAGCATTCAGGTTTTGTTACAAAACTTGTTAATTTCATTTTAAAAGTAAATCCTAAACTATTATAGATATGATCAATATTCAAGTTTTACTGAGATCACCATGTACATTTATGAAGGATGGTACATTAAAATTACTGTGGCTTCATTCCCTGAATTACTACAGAATTAAATAGTTTTCATAAATGTTTTCTTTATGGCCGATTTTAGGTCCGCCATATTTAACATTGCTACGTCTCCCTGTCCACAAACGGCTTCTACGGGGTTCCCCTATGATGTAGGTTCTCGTCTGTCTCAGCTTAGGCCTCATTCAGCACAATAGACACCTGCGAATTTCCCCATCTCGTGGCGAATCTGCGCTCTTTGCGGCACGCGGTCCTGGACGACAGGTTTTGTATCACAATTCCTGAAGGCTGACTCTTTCAGTCATATACTTAAATGAGAGCAAAATGCTCATTGACTCATAGCATATACACAACGAAGTTCACTAGGGGTTGTTGAGGAGATACTGTTGGTAACCCTTTGTTTCATCTGGGTGGTCAGTTGCTCAACAGTTTCATGTCTATTCGCCCGCATACATCACCTTAGCCATCGTTCACTTGTTTGACCTATGGCCCGCAGGGCACTACCGTTGCCATGGGGCGGTTTTGGATGCCTTTTGCCATACACGGTATACTTCGACCACGGCTACACGCGAACGGTTTAAAAAATATAGCAGTTTCGGAAATGCCGAAAGTCCGTGATCATGTACTTTGGATGTCAGATAAATCACTCCGTTTCCGCATTACGAGAATGACTGCACTGTCTTCCACGTGCCCGCAACACGCTTTGTATAACTTCCATTGCTAGTGCTGTCACCTGCCAGCTATGAGCTGTTATTGCACTTTGATGTCGAACATAGACGGTGGTCCCAATGATGTGACTAGATCGTGTATATTCTCTTCACTCTCATGTTAATTTTTACGTTATTTCTTCAACGGACTGGTACTAAATGGTAGGAAAGTGGTTGCTTCTGTATTATTTCATATCTCCTCTGCCATCCATGTGCGCCCGTGCAGTGAAACATTGCAGTTGCTTTGTCCAAATAACAAAATGTCTTATACTTGCTTAAAGTCGACTCAAGTAATTGTCTTGTAGCCGGGAATTTCCATGATATTCGAGTCTTACAGCATATGCAACTAAAGAATGCACAGGACCTGACTCTCTTTCTGTGGAATATCGTCCCTTTATCCAGAGGACGTACGGGTGAAGAGATGAAGATGGGTAAAGCACTTGACCAACATGTGATAAGGTAACGAGGGAGGTGAATCAATACTGCTACAGATATAAAAATGCTAGCCATGAACTTTTACATCTGTGCTCCGAAATAGAGGTTTTTGAGGTAGGACAGTTTACTGAAAAACGTGTTAGCTTATTTCAAACTATTTGTTTGGAATGAAACTGAAGGCTGATGAACATGAGAAATATCGTCAAATGTATATGATCATCTGTTGTCGCCCGTTAAAGATATGTTGTGTGCGGATTTTGTTCAAATGAAATTTTAAGAAGCTTGTAACATAGAATGATTTGTCAAATATCTTTGGTGATCAGGACATGAACAGGTGTAATTGTGATGCTCTATTTGCACCCGAAAATGTTCTGAGAGATCGAGACTGGTTGTTAAATATAGCAATTCATCTAGCGGCTTTCGGTGTTTCTGTACATTATAGGTCTAATATCTGCATATATCAGCTGTGGAGCACCACTTACCACAAAAATTTTATTTTTAATTGATACAAGCAGAAGTACATTTAAGAGTGTAATCGTTTTCAACCAAAAGTCACATACAGTGATACCTGGTACTCGCAATGCCTTGTGATATTTTGTTGTTGAATTCACCCATGTTGTGAACTTTTGTGATTGCGTCAGTAACACAGTGAAAGAATATAAGTACTCTGCCCTGCTAAAACAACACGAGTCAGTCACGCCCCAGGGAAATATCTTCTAGTAACCGTGAGAACAAAGGCCCCACACATGAAACCTCTAACGCTGCTCTCTAAAATTAACCAAGAGTCGCTCGCACTACATCACGGTCGTTGATAGAAAACCTATATTGAAAATGTGTCCTCTACGTAAATGTAAGTGAATCTTTCTCGCAAAATAAAAGCCTTTCCCATATTTTTAGGGCTGACAAATGTGGAAGTGATAGAAATAAATAGTATGTTATTACAAATTATCCACAAACATAATCCAAATCATCGAACATCATTGTATGCGTCCGGTTACTCTATCTACCGATGACACAGACGTCGCTGACTTAACGATTTCCATACTTGTCCATGTGAAACGCCGATGTACATAGAAATTTTTAGTGAACTTGAAATGGAAATACGAGGGCTAGGTTATATGGACTGAAGTATTCCTTCTACCTCATACACGTACTGATCAACTGTTAACTTACGAGACATTGCATGCATTGGGAACTGCAGCAGTCTCGGGCAGTTTGTTCAAAATATGCGTAAACATTCTTAAATTGGGTACTACGTGGTTCAGAAATCGTCTACTGTATGATTCAGAAGTCGTTTGAGCATTTCGACTGCAAATATACATACTTAGATTAGAAAAGTCTGCATATATAAAATGTTTAAAACAGCACAGC
This sequence comes from Schistocerca serialis cubense, assembly GCF_023864345.2. Taxonomy (NCBI): domain Eukaryota; kingdom Metazoa; phylum Arthropoda; class Insecta; order Orthoptera; family Acrididae; genus Schistocerca; species Schistocerca serialis. The sequence continues at coordinate 382,638,658 of NC_064639.1, forward strand.
TTGAAGCAATAGTCCCGTTCTACAAAATATTAGAGTTGCGAGTGCTTGTTTCAGACTAATATAAGCACGTAATACCGCAAGTGACAAATTCAAGAGTCTGTGTCTTCATACCTACCAAAAGATGGCAATACATATACATCAATTTTTGAACTCATTTTTGAATGTTTCATAAAATCACCGCCTGTGATACTAATTCTCTGTATGTCCGTCTTTACAGAGATGATTGCGGGACGTCGGCTTTTCAGAAGAGAATATCAGATCAAACAACTGTCAGCCGTCTAAATTCCCAGAATGTTATTTTATGGGGCTGCCAGTTTCGGCGATATATTACGCCATAGGAAGACGATGTTTGAAGTGACTGCTATGTCAGAAATGTACAGATACCAGTCTTTGAATGGAGGCCCATATTTTGATCGGAACCGAGGTTGGAACATTACTACACGTCGGTCAGGGGACCTGAAGATGGCGTAATATATCGCCGAAACTGGTAGCATTATAAAATAACAATCTGGAGATTTAGACGGTTGAAAAGTGTTGAACATTCTGAGATGTTAATGTTTCTTAGTGTAACACATTGCATTTTCAATACGCATAACATCGTTGTTTTCTGATGTCGATGAGGGACACAGATATAAAGAAACAGAAGTAAAACTTTTATGGATGCTTCAGTCCCGTAGGTTCCACGGTGGACACATTTACCGAGTTATCGAGGAAAGCTGTAAAGCAAATTTTAAAGAAAAACAATTCGAGAATATTTTGACAACAAAACGTATTCTTCACTGTCGTGACAGGAGGTCATCTACGCGGCGCTTCTCAAATGGCGGATAAGGGGGTCCCCATCGTGTTACCGGCGGACTTGAGTGAAATAATATCGCTCTAGCGGACCCTCTGCGGTTAACAACCGTAGTTCTAAATCAGAGCTTGCTCCAGCTGAAGTTAATCACCCTGAAAAGTCAACTATGGAAATGTCTTTTAGGAAGAAGATACCACTGTCCTGTCCAAGGAGGCAGCCTTTACAATCACCAAAATGCGCAGTAACACACAAAAAGAAGGTTCAACATTTTCAAATAAATTATATAGCAACCGTCACTACTTAAGAGCGGAAAACTCAAAAATTTCACCGATGAATTAAATTAAAAAGTTTAATAACAGGGCTCTAGGAATTGAGAAACATGATCAAGGATCCTTTAGAATCACAAAGACATAGAATTTATGGTGAGAAACCAGGAAAGAGGGTTATGTAGCAATATCCCTAGTTTAGAGCAGGATTTATTGTCAATATAAAAATAATAGATTCAGCAACTGACTTTCAAGCAACATCGCCAAGAACTACAACTCTTGACTTTTAAAACAACGAATAAAGCTTACGCAGTTATAGACACTCACAAATGAAAAAACATTTTGTAACAAAAGACAACGAAAAGTTAAATAAATTCTGGGACCTTCTCGAACAAATTGCGAATAGAATAAATAAAGGGAATGCAAAAATCTTATTGGGAGACTTCAATGCTCTTGTGAAAAGAAAAGAAGTATAAAGACACATTTGGAAAATTGAATCCACAAACTTTAGAAACAAGAATGGTCAAAGAATTGTAGAACTGCTTAAAACACAACCTTATATCTGAATCAACATACTTCAAGAGGAAGTTAAATAAACTTAAAAGGGTGAGTGGCAGCTACTGACATGTTTGTATAGACAAAAATTTTCATAAGGAAGCCTACGTTGTTGAAGTATTGAGATGGGCAGACACAGAATCAGACCACAACCTAATTGTAATTAAAGTCAAATTCACTCCATTAACAAGAAAATGGAAAACTAATAAAACAAAAAGAAGATGTGACCCACATCAGCTAATTAAAAATGACAAATACCAATAAATGATCCAAACCATAAAATTAAAAGATAATCTAGAAGAACTGGTACCAAGTCTCAAAAAACAAGCCGAAAATCTAGCTTCCATGAAACCACAAAGAAAACATGTGTGGTAGTCACCAGAATGTGACAAATTCCATGAAGAAAGACACCAAGCATAGTTAAAGTTTCAAGAAAGTTTCAAACACACCAAACAGGAGAAAATGCCATCAGTTTTGAAAATGAACGGCAAAAACTCACAAAACATTAGGGGAATTAAGATAAGATTCCATAAAAACGTAACAAAATCTATAGAAGGTAATTACCATAAAACCAATTCCAGGAACTATTACACAATCTTTGGGAAACAGCAACAACAGCGTGAGCTCCCTATGTTAATTCTAAAGGTTGAAGAGGGAAGAATGGCACACAGTAACGAAGAAAAGACTGAAATCATTGCAAAAGCATTTAATAAACTTTTTAATTGCAAAGAACGCAAATCAACGTAAATACTCCAGGGAAAACCGAACCTATCAACTTAAACCCTTCAGCTTTCCAGGAAGTAGAAACAGCCCTCAAAAAACAGAAAAAATGAAGCATGTGGAGAAGATCAAGTGTTTGTTGAAATGTGGGACTATTAGAGTGATACAATCAACGCAGCCTTACACAAGGCTCTAACAAAAATTTGGATAAGAGAACACTTCCCTGAGCATTGGACCACGGCCAGAGAAATCCAGAAAACTAAGAGGAATCTCTTTCTTACATTGCACATACAGGATATCATCCGAGATACTGTAAGGAAGAATCAAGGAACAACTAGAAGAGGGTTAGGGGAATTGCAGTGAGGTTACAGAGCCTGGAGAAACCCTTCACAGCACATAATTAATTTAAAATTGATTATGACATACTACAGGAAGATACAAGGATAACCCAAGGAACATAAGAACTGAAAATTTGAAGAATAATAAAAGTTTAAACTGCTTGGGATTTGTTGATGATCTTATTCTCACAGCCAACTACGTTGAAGAAACCAGGTAGAAACTAAAATCACAACGAGAAATAGCACAGAAAATTGGCCTTAGAATAACATTTTAAAGAAAAAAAACCAAAGCTTATGCTAACTGACCGAAGACCTGCGAACAAAATTACTGTAGAAGAAGAGGAAATAAAAATTGTTGATAAACTTGAATATTTATTTCTCTAAATGAGAAAGCAACATGCAGAATAGAATAAAAAACTGAGCAAAGCAAACTACCTTACGAGAAACACGCACAACTAAAGAAGTCTACCCATAGATGCAAAATTAAGACATTATAAGACAATTACACAACCAGAAATAACATATGCAGCTGAAAAGTCTTCAAAACAACGAATACAGCAGAAACTAACAAAATATCAAAGACAGACAGAATAATAATTAGGACATTCACAAATAAACAATTCAAGTAATGGGCATCGGAGAATAGCTTCAAATGACACAGTATACTGGGAAACAGAAGTAATGAGCAAGATCAAACGGAAACTTATTCTGTGGACATGTGATGAGAACACCATAAAACAGAAAATGTCAGGAAATAATAGGAAAATTGTGTGGCATAGTAAGAACAAAATTAAATGGTTTGCAGAGATTACGAAAGATCTAAGAGAATTACAATTAACAGTAGATGACCTAAGAAACAAATCAGAGAAAAAAAGAGTACAATACACACATACCAGACTACACATGAAGATCAGTAAAATGACTGCATCGAGAATGAACTTAGACGAAGGAAGAAAGAAAATATCTGAGGGAATGAAGAAGTTTTGGGCAGACAGAAGAGAAAACACCTTTCGTATAATAATGAATTATAATACTCCTTGTGTAACTGCTGTAGTATTGAACTGTCTTATTTAAATAGTATTGAACTGAACTATATTACTGAACAGCAAACTCTTGCATAAAAGTTTGTATAACTGACTAGAGTGGTCCAATGAAGGTGATGAAACAAAAAAAAAAAAAAACAAAAAAAAAAAAAAAAGATTCGTGGTTACAAATTGATCATCTGGCTTTCTAAGAGTGTAATTTATTCTGTGACTCAGATTTGGCTTCCAAGTGTACAGTAAGTGAGCAAGACGCACCTCAATGACTACCGAACACAACGGGTCACTTAATAGTGTGGTCCACTGTCTCAATGAGAAGAGACCAAGGTGGATATGCGACTTCCAGTCTCTGTTCGCCAAACATACAGGTGTTTGATAATAGTAGCTGGACAAGGACACCAACAGTTGCATTTTGTTAGTGTGAGTTGCCTACATCATGGGCAAGTATGCACCCAGGGGCCAACCTATTGGTCTACTTTGATTGACAGGTCATTAACCTATTGTTCTCCTTTGATTGACAGATCCTTAAACTGTTGTCCACCTGCCCCCTCCTCTCTCCCCCCCACCCCTCAGGAAACCACCAACCGACCCCCTCCCCCTCGGTGCTACAGCTACACTTTCAGGTATGTATTATTGGAATAGCTCCTCTAACTCTTACCAATTTGATTACTACTTAATTAAATAGATCAATTAATTAACTTCTCCCTCTCTGGTAAACCACCTCCCCACTCTCCCTCCAGGAAATTGGCAGGAAAAATACTGAGTTGGTCGGTCATTTGGAGGGAACTCGATTGCAGTGTATGGAATACTGTTTAAACAATTTAGACAATGTACAGAATATTGTTTAATTATTTATGGCAGTGTATGAACCATGGACCTTGCCGTTGGTGGGGAGGCTTGCGTGCCTCAGCGATACAGATAGCCGTACCGTAGGTGCAACCACAACGGAGGGGTATCTGTTCCTGAACAGGGGCAGCAGCCTTTTCAGTAGTTGCAAAGGCAACAGTCTGGATGATTGACTGATCTGGCCTTGTAACAATAACCGAAACGGCCTTGCTGTGCTGGTACTGAAAGCAAGGGGAAACTACAGCCGTAATTTTTCCCGAGGGCATGCAGCTTTACTGTATGATTAAATGATGATGGCGTCCTCTTGGGTAAAATATTCCGGAGGTAAAATAGTCCCCCATTCGGATCTCCGGGCGGGGACTATTCAAGAGGATGTCGTTATCAGGAGAAAGAAAACTGGCGTTCTACGGATCGGAGCGTGGAATGTCAGATCCCTTAATCGGGCAGGTAGGTTAGAAAATTTAAAAACGGAAATGGATAGGTTGAAGTTAGATATAGTGGGAATTAGTGAAGTTCGGTGGCAGGACGAACAAGACTTCTGGTCAGGTGACTACAGGGTTATAAACACAAAATCAAATAGGGGTAATGCAGGAGTAGGTTTAATAATGAATAGGAAAATAGGAATGCGGGTAAGCTATTACAAACAGCATAGTGAACGCATTATTGTGGCCAAGATAGATACGAAGCCCACACCTACTACAGTAGTACAAGTTTATATGCCAACTAGCTCTGCAGATGACGAAGAAATTGAAGAAATGTATGATGAAATAAAAGAAATTATTCAGATTGTAAAGGGAGACGAAAATTTAATTGTCATGGGTGACTGGAATTCGAGTGTAGGATGGTGGTGGTGGTGGTTAGTGTTTAACGTCCCGTCGACAACGAGGTCATTAGAGACGGAGCGCAAGCTCAGGTTAGGGAAGGATTGGGAAGGAAATCGGCCGTGCCCTTTCAAAGGAATCATCCCGGCATTTGCCTGAAACGATTTAGGAAAATCGCGGAAAACCTAAATCAGGATGGCCGGAGGCGGGATTGAACCGTCGTCCTCCCGAAAGCGAGTCCAGTGTGCTAACCACTGCGCCACCTCGCTCGGTCGAGTGTAGGAAAAGGGAGAGAAGGAAACATAGTAGGTGAATATGGATTGGGGCTAAGAAATGAAAGACGAAGCCGCCTGGTAGAATTTTGCACAGAGCACAACATAATCATAGCTAACACTTGGTTTAAGAATCATGAAAGAAGGTTGTATACATGGAAGAACCATGGAGATACTAAAAGGTATCAGATAGATTATATAATGGTAAGACAGAGATTTAGGAACCAGGTTTTAAATTGTAGAAACTGCAAAAAGGTGGGAATTTAAGGAGATGGGACCTGGATAAACTGAAAGAACCAGAGGTTGTACAGAGTTTCAGGGAGAGCATAAGGGAACAATTGACAGGAATGGGGGAAAGAAATACAGTAGAAGAAGAATGGGTAGCTTTGAGGGATGAAGTAGCGAAGGCAGCAGAGGATCAAGTAGGTAAAAAGACGAGGGCTTGTAGAAATCCTTGGGTAACAGAAGAAATATTGAATTTAATTGATGAAAGGAGAAAATATAAAAATGCAGTAAATGAAGCAGGCAAAAAGGAATACAAACGTCTCAAAAATGAGATCGACAGGAAGTGCAAAATGGCTAAGCAGGGATGGCTAGAGGACAAATGTAAGGATGTAGAGGGCTATCTCACTAGGGGTAAGATAGATACTGCCTACAGGAAAATTAAAGAGACCTTTGGAGATAAGAGAACGACTAGTATGAATATCAAGAGCTCAGATGGAAACCCAGTTCTAAGCAAAGAAGAGAAAGCAGAAAGGTGGAAGGAGTATATAGAGGGTCTATACAAGGGCGATGTACTTGAGGACAATATTATGGAAATGGAAGAGGATGTAGATGAAGTTGAAATGGGAGATATGATACTGTGTGAAGAGTTTGACAGAGCACTGAAAGACCTGAGTCGAAACAAGGCCCCCGGAGTAGACAACATTCCATTGGAACTACTGACGGCCTTGGGAGAGCCAGTCCTGACAAAACTCTACCATCTGGTGAGCAAGATGTATGAAACAAGCGAAATACCCTCAGACTTCAAGAAGAATATAATAATTCCAATCCCAAAGAAAGCAGGTGTTGACAGATGTGAAAATTACCGAACTATCAGTTTAATAAGTCACAGCTGCAAAATACTAACACGAATTCCTTACAGACGAATGGAAAACTAGTAGAAGCCAACCTCGGGGAAGATCAGTTTGGATTCCCTAGAAACACTGGAACACGTGAGGCAATACTGACCTTACGACTTATCTTAGAAGAAAGATTAAGGTAAGGCAAACCTCCGTTTCTAACATTTGTAGACTTAGAGAAAGCTTTTGACAATGTTGACTGGAATACTCTCTTTCAAATTCTAAAGATGGCAGGGGTAAAATACAGGGAGCGAAAGGCTATTTACAATTTGTACAGAAACCAGATGGCAGTTATAAGAGTCGAGGGACATGAAAGGGAAGCAGTGGTTGGGAAGCGAGTAAGACAGGGTTGTAGCCTCTCCCCGATGTTGTTCAATCTGTATATTGAGCAAGCAGTAAAGGAAACAAAAGAAAAATTCGGAGTAGGTATTAAAATTCATAGAGAAGAAATAAAAACTTTGAGGTTCGCCGATGACATTGTAATTCTATCAGAGACAGCAAAGGACTCGGAAGAGCAGTTGAATGGAATGGACAGTGTCTTGAAAGGAGGATATAAGATGAACATCAACAAAAGCAAAACAAGGATAATGGAATGTAGTCTAATTAAGTCGGGTGATGCTGAGGGAATTAGATTAGCAAATGAGACACTTAAAGTAGTAAAGGAGTTTTGTTATTTGGGGAGCAAAATAACTGATGACGGTCGAAGTAGAGAGTATATAAAATGTAGACTGGCAATGGCAAGGAAAGCGTTTCTGAAGAAGAGAAATTTGTTAACGTTGATTATAGATTTAAGTGTCAGGAAGTCGTTTGTGACAGGATTTGTATGGAGTGTAGCCATGTATGGAAGTGAAACATGGACGATAAATAGTTTAGACAAGAAGAGAATAGAAGCTTTCGAAATGTGGTGCTACAAAAGAATGCTGAAGATTAGATGGGTAGATCACATAACTAATGACGAGGTATTGAGTAGGATTGGGGAGAAGAGGAGTTTGTGGCACAACTTGACCAGAAGAAGGGATCGGTTGGTAGGACATGTTCTGAGGCATCAAGGGATCACCAATTTAGTATTGGAGGACCTTAGCTGTTAAGTCCCATAGTACTCAGAGCCATTCGAACCATTTTACAATGCCAACTAACGTGTTTCTCATGTCTAGAGAACCAGCAAATGTGTCTTTCACCCGCTAGATGAGCACACTGCAATCGATGTTCTGTCAAACAAAGAAAGACGGTAAATGTGCAGAAGCAGTCAACTGGACAATTAACTTGTGAGCGAATAACAGTCCACCGCAAACACGTCCATATTGAATCTTCTCAAATTTCCACGGAAAACACAGGCCATCACGAAGGCTGCCCAACACATACTGAATATTAATTCGGTATTTAGCCGTCCAGAGGACGACACAGTTAGGTCAGGTACGTTCATGTACCCCAACAGCTCCTCCGTTAGCCAGAAACGTGAATCATTCCCACCACAGACAGGCCAATGCCGCTGCGCGCCACGCAACCGTAGACAAAAACATGGCTCTGAGCACTATGGGACTTAACTTCTAAGGTCATCACTCCCCTAGAACTTAGAACTACTTAAACCTAACTAACCTAAGGACATCACACACATACATGCCCGAGGCAGGATTCGAACCTGCGACCGTAGCTGTCGCGCGGTTCCAGACTGCACCGCCAAGAACCGCTCGGCCACAGCGGCCGGCAACCGTAGACAGAATCTTCCAGGGAAATGGGCCGCATACATATTCGATCGCTATACTTACAGTTAAATATTACAATTCCTGTCTCAATTGGACGACATTCGACAATGAGCAAAGTATCGGAAATACCCCCCTGCTGACACTGCATCAATATAGGCCGTCTATTCAACTGTAAATAAACTATCACGTGAGGAGATTTCAAATGAGGTCGGCTGTGCCGTCTCAGAGTAGATAAAAACTCAACATCAGTATGTCTTGATGCTGTTGCTATTGTACACTGGATGTCTGCGAATACCTCCGTCTGGCCAACACTATAACTACGGTGTCTTCTTTGGTGAAGTCTTTAAAACTGATACTACTCGTAAATCCTCTGACATAGACCAGCAATAGGCTTAATGGAAATCTGTGACCTGGTATTCTGATCCTAGTTCGTCCTGCAAAATTTGGCCTACACCTCTAACATGAGAACTACCTATAAATAAAACTTCCTCTATTTGCATTCTGCATTAAAACACCACTGTATTTTAAGCCTTAATAAGTATATTGTTTTGACACAGTTATTAATGTTATATCTTTCTAACAAGTCTCTCTCTCTCTGTTTTAGGAGTTGACGTATTCGTAGAATTAACATAATTTACTTACGTGTTCTTTCTCGATTGCGTTGTTTACTTAATAAATTCTAATGAATGTGTACTTAGGTTCAAATGGTTCAAATGGCTCTGAGCACTATGGGACTCAACTGCTGAGGTCATTAGTCCCCTAGAACTTAGAACTAGTTAAACTTAACTAATCTAAGGACATCACACACATCCATGCCCGAGGCAGAATTCGAACCTGCGACCGTAGCGGTCTCGCGGTTCCAGACTGCAGCGCCAGAACCACGCGGCCACTTCGGCCGGCCTGTGTACTTAGGCTTCGGCAAATATTTCCTTTATCTAACAAAGAGCTTCAGGTCTGTTAAGTAAATAATTACTCGGTTTGTGTATTTGAAAGGTAAGAGGGTATGCTACAAACGTTTTCATACTACGTTAGTTAATGAAACTCAGAGTCTTTGGGCTAACAGGACTGTGTGTACCTAGGACTTAAAATCTGACTTTTTTCTAGTATTCCATTAAGAAATCCGTACATGGTGTTTTTCTAGATGTCTGCTACAGCAAATCTATGACCTTTACTACGCTGAATGTACAATCACAACTATTAACGATGCATTACAGGTCTTAAATTTACAAACTGCTGTGAACAGCAGACGAAGGCGGTGCACTGTAAAACAGAAAAGTTATTTTCTTAAATTTTGAAAAACCTGTTTGTGAAGACATTGTTATTTTGAGTAATTTTCTTTCAGTATCTGTTAAAAATCACTTACAGCTCACAAACACAGTGTGGCTTTGAAACTGACATACATAGAATATTATATAAGAATGTGAACTCTTGCAGTGTGCTCCAATGTGGGGCAGAATATAACGTGCAGTGGGATATGCTGTAACAAGATTTAAAATATTGACATAACTTATTCGAATGTTTCAAAACACGAGCAACAATTAAATGTTAGATAAAATTAATATTCAGAATCTTTGAAAATAATTCAAATTTTTTTACAATATTCATCGAAAATGAAAACAACGTTTTTGATTGACATCAGATCTTCAACATCCATGATGCGTCTTGGTTTTCCCAGACGGGTTTTAGTGAAATCATTACGACAGTCTGCAGATGTACAAATGCATTTGTTGGTTCCACTATTTTCAAAAATTTCCTACCTCATGTCTTCTACTTTGCCGTGATTTTGACCTTTACTGTCTTCATTGTCTGAGTAATCTGAAGGATCACAAATTTTATCTTCCACTGTTCCACCCAGATTCTACTGTTTCTTTTTTTTTTTTTTTAATTTTTATTTTCCTACTTCGTCTTCCACTGACTTGGATTATGTTTTTTTAACAGGATTATGTGCTGCAAAGCAATTCATGTCCCCTTTTTTTTCGATACTTCGTTCGTTCATCGTTGTTGTTGTTGTTGTGGTCTTCAGTCCAGAGACTGGTTTGATGCAGCTCTCCATGCTACTCTGCCCTGTGCTAGCTACTTCATCTCCCAGTACTTACTGCAACCTACATCCTTCTGAATCTGCTTAGTGTATTCATCTTTTGGTCTCCCTCTACGATTTTTACCCTCGACGCTGCCCTCCAATGCTAAATTTGTGATCCCTTCATGCCTCAGAACATGTCCTACCAACCGGCCCCTAATTCTTGTCAAGCTGTGCCACAAACTCCTCCCCAATTCTGTTCAATACCTCCTCATTAGTTATGTGATCTAACCATCTAATCTTCAGCATTCTTCTGTAGCACCACATTTCGAAAGCTTCTATTCTCTTCTTGTCCAAACTATTTATCATCCATGCTTCACTTCCATACATGGCTACACTCCATACAAATACTTTCAGCAACGACTTCCTGACACTTACACCTATACTCCATGTTAACAAATTTCTCTTCTTCAGAAACGCTTTCCTTGCCATTGCCCGTCTACGTTTTATATCCTCTCTACTTCGACCATCATCAGTTATTTTGCTCCCCAAATAGCAAAACTCCTTTACTACTTTAAGTGTCTCATTCCCTCAGCAACACCCGACTTAATTCGCTTACATTCCATTATCCTCGTTTTGCTTTTGTTGCTGTTCATCTTATATCCTCCTTTCAAGACACTGTCCATACCGTTCAACTGCTCTTCCAAGTCCTTTGCTGCCTCTGACAGGATTACAATGTCATCGGCGAACCTCAAAGTTTTTATTTCTTCCCCATGGATTTTAATACCTACCCCGATTTTTTCTTTTGTTTCCTTTATTGCTTGCTCAATATACAGATTGAATAACATCGGGGAGAGGCTACAGCCCTGTATCCCTCCCTTCCCAACCACTGCTTCCCTTTCATACCCCTCGACTCATATAACTGCCATCTGGTTTCTGTACAAATTGTAAATAGCCTTTCGCTCCGTGTATTTTACCCCAGTCACCTTTAGAATTTGAAAGAGAATATTCCAGTCAACATTGTCAAAAGCTTTCTCTAAGTCTACAAATGCTAGAAACGGAGGTTTGCCTTTCGTTAATCTATTTTCTAAGCTAAGAAGTAGGGCCAGTATTTCCTCATGTGTTCCAACATTTCTACTGAATCCAAACTGACCTTCCCCGTGGTCGGCTTCTACCAATTTTTCCATTCGTCTGTAAAGAGTTCGTGTTAGTATTTTGCAGCCGTGACTTATTAAACTGATAGTTCACATCTGTCAACATCTGCTTTCTTTGGAATTGGAATTATTATATTCTTCTTGAAGTCTGAGGGTATTTCGCCTGTCTCATACATCTTGCTCACCAGATAGTAGAGTTTTGTCAGGACTGGCTCTCCCAAGAACGTCAGTAGTTCTAATGGAATGTTGTCCACTCCCGAGGCCTTGTTTCCGGTCAGGTCTCTGTCAAACTCTTCACGCAGTATCGCATCTCCCATTTCATCTTCATCTAAATCCTCTTCCATTTCCATAGTATTGTCGTCAAGTACATCGCTCTTGTATAGACCCTCTATATACTCCTTCCACCTTTCTGCTTTCCCTTCTTTGCTTAGGACTTGGTTTCCATCTCAGCTCTTGATATTCATACAAGTGGTTCTCTTTTCTCCAAAGGTCTCTTTAATTTTCCTGTGCGCAGTACCTGCTTAACCATTTTGCACTTCCTGTCGATCTCATTTTTGAGACGTTTGTATTCCTTTTTGCCTGCGTCATTTACTGCATTTTCGTATTTTCTCCTTTCATCAACTAAATTCAATATTACTTCTGTTATCCAAGGATTTCTACTAGCCCTCGTCTTTTTACCTACTTAATCTTCTGCTGCCTTCACTACTTCATCCCTCAGAGCTACCCATTCTTCTTCTACTGTATTTCTTTCCCCCATTCGTGACAATTGTTCCCTTATGCTCTGTACAACCTCTGGTTTAGTCAGTAAATTCCCACCTTTTTGCAGTTTCTTCAGTTTTAATCTACAGTTCATAACCAATAGATTGTGGTCAGTGTCCACATCTGCCCCTGGAAATGTCTTACAATTTAAAACCTGGTTCCTAAATCTCTGTCTTACCTTCTAGTAACTCCAGAATTCTTCCACGTGTACAATCTTCTTTTATGATTCTTGAACCAAGTGTTAGCTATGATTAAGTTAAGCTCTGTGCAAAATTCTACCAGGCGGCTTGCTCTTTCATTTCTTACCCCCAATCCATATTCACCTACTATGTTTCTTTCTCTCCCTTTTCCTACTCTTGAATTCCAGTCACCCATGACTATTAAATTTTCGTCTCCCTTCACTACCTGAATAATTTCTTTTATCTCATCATACATTTCATCAATTTCTTCGTCATCTCAGAGCTAGTTGGCATATAGACTTGTACTACTGTAGTAAGCGTGGGTTTCGTATCTATCTTGGCAACAATAATGCGTTCACTGTGCTGTTCGTAGTAGCTTACCCGCACTCCTATTTTTTTATACATTATTAAGCCTACTACTGCATTCCCTATTTGATTTTGTATTTATAACCCTGTATTCACCTGACCAAAAGTGTTGTTCCTCCTACCACCGAACTTCACTAAATCCCACTATAACTTTAACCTGTCCATTTCCCATTTTAAATTTTCTAACCTACCAGCCCGATTAAGGGATCTGACATTCCGCGCTCCGATCCGTAGACCGCCAGTTTTCTTTCTGCTGATAACAACGTCCTCTTGAGTAGTCCCTGCCCGGAGATCCGAATGGGGGACTATTTTACCTCCAGAATATATTACCCAAGAGGACGCCATCATCATTTAACCATACAGTAAAGCTGCATGCCCTCCGTAAAAATTACGGCTGTAGTTTCCTCTTGCTTTCAGCCGTTCTTAGTACCAGCACAGCAAGGCCGTTTTGGTTAGTGTTACATGGCCAGATCAGTGAATCATCGAGACTGTTGCTCCTGCAACTACTGAAAAGGCTGCTGCCCCTCTTCAGTTTGTCTGGCCTCTCAACAGATACCCCTCCGTTGTGGTTGCACCTACGGTACGGCCATCTGTATCGCTGAGGCACGCAAGCCTCCCCACCAACGGCAATGTCCATCAGCTTTCATCAGCTTAGGGAAATATCTAGAAATATCAGGACCAATTTATCACCAGCACGGCGCATCTTCCTCAGTTGGTATGTTATAAGGCTTTCCTGTGACGCACTTTGACTCTCACCATTGTCAGCGGCTCCCAGAACACAAAGACTTACATCATGACCCGCTTTTAACTGTTTCACTGCGCGTCTAAGGTAGCTTTACATGGTTTCTTAAGTTTCACAAAAAGTGTAAATCATAATGAATTTTTAGTAATGCGGTACGATATACTATTATTTTACTATGGTCATATTTCACAGAATTGGAGCAATTGTTATGACCATAAACTACAGAAAGCACATTGTATTATGATATAAATTTACTTCAAAAACCTCAAAACACATTTTCTTCACTACACGTCGAAAATGAATTTTAATCATTTCCAAAATAGATTGACAACTGTAAACTGGTGAAATGCAGGGCTGCCAACATGATAGCCTATTCACAAATACATATGTTACATTACGCCCCACATCACACTGAGCCCACGTTTCCAAAATCGCTAGAGGCAAATGCCGGAATGGTTCCTTTGAAAGGGCACGGCTGATTTCCTTCCCCATTCTTGACACAATCCGAGCTTGTGTTCCGTCTCTAATGACCTCGATGCTGAAGGGACGTTAAACCCAATCTGCCTCCCTTCCTTTTTGGCATGTAATAGTCGGTGCAGCTACTGAAAAAGTAGCGAATTAAGTATTTAATGAGGTATGACGATAGTGTCACTGAAATTAAAATTGTATTAAGCAGTTTGTGCAGAATAGGGAAATAAATGTAGCTTGTGATGGACGGAATTATCTATCTAGTGCCTAATTAGTGTTTTAGTGACAAGAAAAATTATTTATCCGTAAAGATATTAAATAGTCAAAATTTACGTGGCTGATAGAATTAACTTGTGATTTCACGTATTCTGCCTTCCCAACCTTCAATCAAATTTCTCAGAAATAATGAATCAGTAAGTTTTACAGCGAATTCTTCATCAGCCTACATGAAAAATACTTTTATTTTAAGACACATAAAATAATAATACTGTTCCAGTATTAATAAAGTCTACTTATATTTAGTATCTGATCTCAGCTATTGTTATCTAGTGCCCTGCCTACTTAAAAATAGCGACACTACTCACATGATTTTCATTGAAGTTCGTATCCTATTAAAACAAATGTCTAAAAACAACTGTTTCGAGATTCAGGGAGCAACGTCTGGCTGTCATCGACTAAATCCTTAAGCTTCAGTTATACTAATCAGAATGAACAAAAGATTTGGTAATAAAAGTGATGGTGGCCACGGTTTTGGACAAAAGGAGGAAAAAACCGAGCCAGAGGAGCAGAAGTGTTGAAAGTTGCATATCACATTCGAGTATTGTGTATGGTTTTCATATGCACTTTGAACTCTCATTTTGGTGGAACATCAGTGATGATATATACAAATGCCATTTACCTCCTTCTTCACTCCTGCATATAAATTAAATGTTGCATAATACAACATTAGTGTAAAGTAGTGGAAAACGGAACGGAAAACTAGGGAATTATATCAACAGAAGTTGTTACGCTGAATCTTATTTTCTTTTCAGAATCAGCTATGACATCTTGCTCATAGCCCGACTTTCAGGTTCCACGCCGTAAGCCAAGGTCTGCTTTACAGAGGTGACGAGGGCAGCAGCATCTCACGAGAAGGTGGGAGCTAATTGCTCGAGTCTGGGGATCGTGACACGGCGCCACGAACCATTACAAGTTCAGGTCCCCACCTCCTGCTGGAAAATCACTTAAGGGCACGTTTTAAACAATTCCTCCGACCGACGACGTTTCTCGCCATATCCATCACCGGCAGGTCTCGTAATTTAAGCGCATAATTTCCCCCCGCGGTGGAATGTAAACGCGATAACGCGCGGCCGCTCATTTCCCGGGCAATAATTCGTGAAAATAAAGTGTTGCGCGGCGCACCGGGCGCGCGTTCGTCACGCGGCTACCGAGCGTAATTATTAAAGGCGCGCCAGATACAGGGCATTAGCCATTCGCCACGCCTCCGCTCCGCGCCGCGCCGCTCCGCTCCGCGCATGCGTATTAATCACGGCCGCTGCGGACCCCGCGGCGCTGCGTGCGCGCCGCTCGGACGGCACACTCCAGGGGAGGGCGTGAAATGCAAAGTGATCGGCGTTTCTTGGCATCGCCACGGACGAGTTCAGGGGGCAGCGTTCGCAGGGTGCTTTTTTTTCTGTGAATGTAATGCATTCATCTACCGAGCGAGGTGGCGCAGTGGTTAGCACACTGGACTCGCATTCGGGAGGACGACAGTTCAATCCCACGTCCGGCCATCCTGATTTAGGTTTTCCGTGATTTCCCTAAATCGCTCCAGGCAAATTCCGGGATGGTTCCTTTGAACGGGCACGGCCGACTTCCTTCCCCATCCTTCCCTAATCCGATGAGACCGATGACCTCGCTGTTCGGTCTCTTTCCCCAAACAACCCAACCAATGCATTCATATGTAGTCTTGTGTATACACGCAGGTACATATCGTTCAAAGTTAAGACACCTTCAGCGGACACACTGTAACCCGGAAACTATTGTCTGGTATACATGAGATGTGGAAAAGCTACAACTGCAACCCTGTCCAGTCTCCTGACAGGAAGAGAGTTACTACGAGGGCAATACAATAAGTAATGCAACACATTTTTTTCTGAAACAGGGGTTGTTTTATTCAGCATTTAAATACACCAGGTTATTCCCCAATCTTTTAGCTACACAACACTATTTTTCAACGTAATCTCCATTCAATGCTACGGCCTTACGCCACCTTGAAATGAGGGCCTGCATGCCTGCACGGTACCATTCCACTGGTCGATGTCGGAGCCAACGTCGTACTGCATCAATAACTTCTTCATCATCCGCGTAGTGCCTCCCACGGATTGCGTCCTTCATTGGGCCAAACATATGGAAATCCGACGGTGCGAGATCGGGGCTGTAAGGTGCATGAGGAAGAACAGTCCACTGAAGTTTTGTGATCTCCTCTTGGGTGCGAAGACTTGTGTGAGGTCTTGCGTTGTCATGAAGAAGGAGAAGTTCGTTCAGATTTTTGTGCCTACGAACACGCTGAAGTTGTTTCTTCAATTTCTGAAGAGTAGCACAATACACTTCAGAGTTGATCGTTTGACCATGTGGAAGGACATCGAACAGAATAACCCCTTCAGCGTCCCAGAAGACTGTAACCATGACTTTACCGGCTGAGGGTATGGCTTTAAACTTTTTCTTGGTAGGGGAGTGGATGTGGCGCCACTCCATTGATTGCCGTTTTGTTTCAGGTTCGAAGTGATGAACCCATGTTTCATCGCCTGTAACAATCTTTGACAAGAAATTGTCACCCTCAGCCACATGACGAGCAAGCAATTCCGCACAGATGGTTCTCCTTTGCTCTTTATGGTGTTCGGTTAGACAACGAGAGACCCAGCGGGAACAAACCTTTGAATGTCCCAACTGGTGAACAATTGTGACAGCACTACCAACAGAGATGTCAAGTTGAGCACAGAGTTGTTTGATGGTGATCCGTCGATCATCTCGAACGAGTGTGTTCGCACGCTCCGCCATTGCAGGAGTCACAGCTGTGCACGGCAGGCCCACACGCGGGAGATCAGACAGTCTTGCTTGACCTTGCGGCGATGATGACACACGCTTTGCCCAACGACTCACCGTGCTTTTGTCCACTGCCAGATCATCGTAGACATTCTGCAAGCGCCTATGAATATCTGAGATGCCCTGGTTTTCCGCCAAAAGAAACTCGATCACTGTCCGTTGTTTGCAACGCACATCCGTTACAGACGCCATTTTAACACTTCCGTACAGCGCTGCCACCTGTCGGAAGTCAATGAAGCTATACGAGACGAAGCGGGAATGTTTGAAAATATTCCACAAGAAATTTCCGGTTTTTTCAACCAAAATTGGCCGAGAAAAAAAATGTGTTGCATTACTTATTGAACCGCCCTCGTAATTAGATCAAATTTATATTTCCAATCATTCGTTCGCATTGCACGTGAAATGACGAATCAAATGAATTCAGTCACGCGCTGCTCGTGTTATTAATTCGTAGGTCAATAAACTTAATTATGGAACAGGTGATAGTGTACCACTTTTCCCCAGCAATCTAAGACCACCGATAGCCAGCCTCGATAGGGAACTACAGAACGGTTGCGGCTGATACATTTTCACGACCGAGACTGTCGTACGCCCCCAAAAGGGAATGTTGCTTGGAATTGGGTGACAGTGTTCGGAAACATGGGAAATAAAGTTGCTGTAAGCGAGAGGTAGCACTGACATGAATATGTTTTTAAAATTCCCTTATTAAAAAAGACAAGACTTGAAATAAGTACTGAAATGACAAACACTATGTTTTACAACTTCTGACTTTATTGAGAAAACAGTATCAACTCCTGCTGTTTGCTCTAAATGAATTGTACCCACAAAAAGACCAAGTCCTTACACACAGACGGTGGCTAACCAGCACCGTTCCGCCTACTTAAAATGAAACTGGCAGTACTATATGAGCCCGCACCTATGACATTACTTGCTGAAGTCCACAGTTAAACGACTAGGATTCCATAAACTGCGCTGTAGCTACTGTACATAACTCTACATAGTCCTACCTGGTTGCTCAGCTGTCCCTGCTAACATTACTACCAGCATATTACTCTGATTGCAACAGACCCCTGCCGCGCGGGATTAGCCGAGCGGTCTGAGGCGCTGCAGTCATGGACTGTGCGACTGGTCCCGGCGGAGGTTCGAGTCCTTCCTCGGGCATGGGTATGTGTGTTTGTCCTTAGGAAAATTTAAGTTAAGTAGTGTGTAAGCTTAGGGACTGATGACCTTAGCAGTTAAGTCTCATAAGATTTCACACCCATTTGAACTTTTTTGAACAGACCCCTTCTTCCGAGTTTTAATCAGTTTTCCCCTTCGTCCGTGCCAGTCCCAGACATGGCGTCGCCGAAGGGCCTTCTCCATCCATTGGCTCTAATTGTGTATTATACTTTGGAAGCTTAGCGGAGGGAGGAAAACATCTGTAGTCAAATTATGTCTTAGGGCTGCTATAGGCGCTTCGTAATGCGCTGGCGTAAACTGTTGCCGGCACACCATGCGGCTAAGATCTTGCGATAATATCGATAGAGGCCAAAATCGGACTTGCAAGGAACGCGCCGCAACGCCCTCTCGGCTGCCAGTATTTACATCGCCACCGCGGACCAGAGGGGCAGTCACTCCCGGTCAGTCCCTGGCAGTCATCGAGGGAGTCCGCGGGTCGAGTTATCCGTCGCAGCGCAGTGGGAATCGCAGTCGCAGTTAGCTCAGCCTCTACCTCAGAGTCAGGCAGTACCTAGCGACCAGAGTAGTGTACATAGCGGACTCGTACTTCACCTGCAGCGAGGCTAATGAGGATTATCTTGAATTAAGTAGTGAAACGTCCCCTTAGAAAAATTATACATGACTGTGCTTAAACTGACACACAATATTTTTAGCGCAACGCAATCTGACTTTCAAAAATCCCTACAAAAGATTGGCCCTGACTAACATTAACCTATACCTTTCACAAATCACTTACCTCACAAAAATCTTAGTTACTCGAACTACTGCAATACAGCGAGCGCCACTACTGCCAGCTAAATAAAAGATTCAAACTACGGAAGACACTAACTACTGATAGCCATAGTTAGCAAATGAAAGATTTTAATAGAGAACAAACAATGTATTTACCTTAATAGTCATAATATATATAGCAGTTCATGATACCCAGTCTTACAAATTTCAAAACTCCGCCATTTCTCTCCCCACATCCACCACTGCTGGCGGCTCACCTCCAACTGCGCAACGCTACGCGCTGTTAACATCCAGCTGCCCAACACTACAATGGCGGACAACAATGCAAACTAGCCACAGACTGCACACAGCACAGCCAGTGATTTTCATACAGAGCGCTACGTGACGTTACCAATAAGAAAACAGAAACAGCCTACTTACAGTAGCTTTCTTATTCTTATTAATAAAGAACCCAGTTAATACTTGCATGCAGTTTGTGTTACAGAAAGAGGGTATCTGTCACCAAACATTCCCTCCTTGCTTCCCATGGTGCAAGCTTACAGTGACAATGAAACGACACAAAACATAACTTCGAAACACACTCTCCCTTTATTCCTCTCTTACCCTTGCTCGTTGTCTGCTATTACAGCACTTTTGTATTTATAGCTTATAGTGGTGCCACCGTCGCCATCCTTGCAACACTGGTCAGTATTTTTCCTCGATGCGTTTAGGAGCCTCTCATGTTTTATGTAACCTCCCTCCAAGGTCTGGCTCTAGTCCCACCTAGGAGACCAGTATTTTTTTAAATGTAACTTTCCCTTTGTTATGTTTCGAAGACACAAGACATGGCTGTTTCCTGTGGGTTCTACAGGACTACACGTTAATTATTGGTAATTATGGTCAAGTTGGAGCCGGCCGAAGTTGCCGTGCGGTTCTAGGCGCTTCAGTTTGGAACCGCCAGACCGCTACGATCGCAGGTTCGAATCCTGCCTCGGGCTTGGATATGTGTGATGTCCTTAGGTTAGTTAGGTTCAAGTAGTTCTAAGTTCTAGGGGACTGATGACCTAAGATGTTAAGTCCCATAGTGCTCAGAGCCATTTGAACCATTTGTCAAGTTGGCGAAAACGGCAGAGGTTCCGAGCTGTTGGTTTGAATCCGGGCCGTCACTGAACGGAACAGATTTTAACCTCCATCCCTGTTAGGTTAGCTATGGTAGTTTGTTGGCTGAGGTAATTTCTTTCCCCCGGTGGACGCATATACTGTAGAGGGGCATGTGAACTGACGGAAGCGCGAAGAGCCTCTCTCAGGGCCATTTCGTTGCAGCCCTGCACTGAAGTCACTTCGTGATAGCCGTAAAACATGTGATGCCGCCATTTTCTGTGTCTATGAACTTTCTTTCGGTATTTGCCGGCGGCCGTGGACTGAGCAGTTTGGTTCAGCGTTAACAGTTTCTGAGTAATACGCTCGCAGCTATTTAGGTTGCGATTTTACAAACAATACAACCATTTGGATCTCGATCGAAGGGCACAGAGTCTTTCTAAGAACACGGTATACTACTCTTGTTACCACTGTCTGGGCTCTTATTTAAGAGGACCACCCCTGCCTATCTAACTCCATGTTAATTTAGGCAAGTATTTGACCCATTTCTGAAAAAAAACTATTTGATCCAGGACCTTAATATTTTTACTGTATGTTACATGATGGTAACAGAGTCAACTGCACTAAAATCTACTTTATCCATTTTATAGTTTTTAAGAAATACTTTTTTAAATTTAATAACAAAAAATATTAAGTTTTTTCTGCAGAAAATATTTTTTGTGAACTTCCTAACGGGGGAATATTAATGAATGTAGTACCAGATGTGGCTTTTTATATTATGCAGAGTCTCTGAAACTTTCATTCACTTATCTATGATAGTTTCTGATATAATGGGGCATATGTACTGAAAATTTTAGTTTGCGGGAAATTGACTTCAAAGAAAAAAACTTTTAAAATCTGTTATTTACAGTTAATTAAAACTGTCCTTCTACATATGATGGCCCTTCTTTGGCCTCTAGCAAGTCTTCCACCTTCTTTTTCACTTTCCTGGGTGTTTGTCTTGCTTTCTTGGCCAAATAAGATGCAGACCTGTCTGCATCAGCTATCCTCATTTTATCGCAGTGTTCCAGCCCAGTGATCATACTTTCACCAGGAATAATTCCCAGCTTTTTCAGTATCCAACACTTTCCAATATTACCACAACTGAATGTAATAACAGCATCATGAACTCCTAGTTTCATTGTATGCATGCCTACAAATACAATTTTAGAAAGGCGGTTCCAAATTATACTGTTTTAACATTCTGTGGCTGCCCTTGCAGACATTTCTTTAGGAAGTCAGGATGAGCCAAGTCTCTGAAAATAGGTTTAATTGCTGTAATAGCAGCAGCAGGAGGAGAATGCTCATGAGAAGAAGATCCTCCAGTTTCCTGAGCCTTATTGTATTTGCACCACGAATTTTCTCCTGATGGACACAATCCATGACATGGCTTATCATCAGTAGAGGGCTTATGGAAGAATCTGGCCAAAACATCTCTCTTCATTGCCTCCAGATTTTCTTAATTTCTCCTAATTGCCTGCCCATAGTATACCTGCAAGTTTTTTATAACAACTACTCGCAATCACACTTGAACAAAACTAACCGCATGTTTGAAAGCGTGTTGTTTACAAACAGCAGAAACAAAAGAATACCGACCGTTGCATTCCAAGGATAGCCAACACACAGTAATGTGAGGCTGAATCATTTGGTCCAGTGCGACCTATCCATCGTTCAGTAATCCTTTGATTTAAAAATTCCCGCACTTCCAGATGCCAGTATGTCGGTGTCCTATCCTGTTGGTAAATGAAGCCGTTCGAATCAGTCTCCAGCTGTGGGAAAAGAAAGTTCTCAGGCATATCGAGATATGTGCTTCCTGTAACAGTTTTCTCGGCAAAGAAAAATGGACCATACACCTTTTCCCTTGAAACTGCACCAAACACAGTCAATTTTGGAGAGTCCCTCTCATGTTGTACAACTTCATGTGTTTTCTCCGTACCTTATATTTTCACATTAAGATGATTCGCCTTTATATTTAAATAGAATATGGCCTCGTCACTAAACACTAAGCGTGGAATAATACTGTCATCCTCCATCTTGTCAGAAACGAAATTACAGAATTCCACACGTTATTGTTTGTCACCTTCACGAAGAGCTTGCAGTAGCTGAATTTTGTATAGTTTCATGTGTAAACGTCGACGGAGCACACGCCAGACGGACATCGGGGGCATGTTGAGCTGTCGAACTGCACGGCGAACGGATTTCTGCGGACTCCTTGTCAAACTATAGTGGATGCTTTCAACGTCTGTGCCAGACACTCGGCAACGGCCCGGCGATTTGCCTTTACACAGACAACCTGTTTCCCGGAATTATTCATGCCGTCGTCCAGTGCCCTGTGCTGTAGAAGGATCCACACCATACCTAGTACGAAAGTCACGCTGAACAGTTATTACTGACCCGCACTAGGCTAAACGTAGAATACAAAACGCTTTCTGTTGTCCCGACACCATTTTTACTACAACGGAAGTGGAAATGGAAATGAGCGTTTGGCGTCATTGGCCGGGAGGCCCCTCGCGGGGCAGGTCCGGCCGCCATATCGCAGGTCTTATTACATTCGGCGCCACATTGGGCGACCTGCACGCCGGATGGGGATGAAATGATGATGAACACAACACAACACCCAGTCCCTGGGCGGAGAAAATCTCCGACCCAGCCGGGAATCGAACCCGGGCCCAGAGGACGGCAATCCGTCACGCTGACCACTCAGCTACTGGGGCGGACACAACGGAAGTGGGAACACACTGCTGCTGCGTATCGGGAACCATGTAAAACTCGAGAGTTTGCCCTTTCTAACAGTATGCTGTTCACCCACATAGCTCAAATAACACAAGTTATGATTTTTTTAAAAATCGGATGATTCTTTTTGATAAACTCTGTATAGTGAAGTCACAGAAACAAAAGCTTGCGGGCTCATCTCCTCGCCGTAGTGATGTATGAGAAGCGTAAGAAGTAGGTAGCGTGCCAACGTGTTTGATGTTCTCCGACGTAAACGACTGTCAAGTGTAAAAAGCTGTCTGCGTCTGGGCAGTATGGTCGCACAGCGAGCCGCCGCGTAACCCACTCAGCCACAAATACGGGGCGACGGCGCACTCAGAAATGTCGAAGTTCTGTCGTGTCAGCGGCCGTACGCAACGTGCTCACAGGTGGGGCTTTTAGGACTGAACCTGTTTCTTCTTGCAATGGGACTAGGAGAAAAACAGAGAGAGGGAGCTGTCACTGTGGGAGAAGATGTATATTTCGACAGAAAGCTATCGGGCTATTTCCAGTGAGACCTTCTCCGGTAGTGGCTGTATGCCTTGCTTTCCCATTAATCGTCGTTGCGGGCCAATAGTGCATGAAGCGTACACCAATAATTAGATTCCTATCACACATACACGTAATTACCCACGCATGAAATCAAATTTTACACCTTAGTACCTTCTCCGTTGTTACTGTCAGATGAAATGATCAGCTATCTCTGTAGGCTGGACGTCAGCTTCATAGTTGACTAAAACCCACATTCAAACTACGCTCGCGATCAATGAAATACACTGCGTCTTTGCGTTAGTGTGGCGCAACAACGTGAATACAGATGTTATCAGTAGCCAAAATAGATTGTGGTTCACGTTGATCACTAAGAAATACATTAACAAGTTGGTAAAAATCAGCGCACTGCTCGTGTTTTTGTAATGCGTGTTACAAACAGATCGGTCGCTCATGTTATTCCAGCATCTCGTAATAACACCAAAACGTGTAGCCAGGCTAAAATATTACTTAGCAGAACAAAGTAAAGCCGGCCACGGTGGCCGAGCAGTTCTAGGAGCTTCAGTCAGGAACCGAGCGACTGCTACGGTCGCAGGTTCGAATCCTGCCTCGGGCATGGATGTGTGTGATGTCCTTGGGTTAGTTAGGTTTAAGTGGTTCTAAGTTCTAGGGGACTAATGACCTCAGCAGTTGAGTCCCATAGTGCTTAGAGCCATTTGAACCATTTTTAACTGTTACTGAAGTTTCATTAAATATTATTAAGTCAAAAGATATCATATTGCTGTTATCTCTGACTCCTTGTTCACATCCCAAAACTCAAATAATTTTCAGTTTATTTAAAATCATTACCAAAAATTATGAACCAAGAATGACAGCAACGTTTTTAGAAACTGCATTGCACATTGCCGTAATTCAGTAGTTAAATTTTGCAGCTCTGGTATGGAGACGCGCTGTAGCTACGTGAGCAGTTTGCACGGCGTCATCCAGTGCGAATCAGGTAAGCCAAATAATTAAGGAAACAGATTCTTTTTTTAATTAAATTTCAGAGGGACCAACTTAAATTTCAGAGTAATCAGATATTCATCAATAGTCATTGTCAGATTTTGTGATAGCAAAAAGTTTCAGACAGGGAATGATTTTCTCGGAGTTAGACTTGTCTATGCATTCTTGGAGCCGAACTTACTTATAACAGTTTGTGTTGTTCAAGCTATCAGCTTTACGATCGGGTATCCGCCCCATTCAAAACAGAAAGCCCGAATTTTAGCATCCAATAGACAATTTAACACTAAAATCGCTACCGACATTACAGATCCATTTTCACAGAAATAAATTTGAACTGATAACTTTCGATGTTTGTAATTTCACACTCAAAAACTGTCATTTGATTTATGCATAAGTTGGGTGAATATCAGTTTTCTACAGCTGATTGTACCAAATATATACATGGAACGTAGCTTTATGAAAAAACGAGAGCTAGAAGGAGATCCTTTCATACTTTAAAATCCTTACTAAGCCACAGGCTTGTCGGATGGTATTTTCAGTACAAAGTTTCTCCGCATTTCTCACATTATTTATACATTTGAAAATATATTCCCTATATTATAACAGTATTGACAGTCATTGACTGGAAATTCCACTGAATAGGCTTTGAACGTGGCAGTCGTCGAGAACTGCTGTTCTTTCTGGAGATGCTGAGAAGAAGCTGTAAAATCCCTGAAGTTCGGTGAAAAGTATTCGACCATTTTACTAATCGAATTGAAAGCATAATGAGATTCAGTTAGTGTATCAACATTTCCTAAACAAGAGTCTGCATCTCACATGATGAACTACTCATAACTGCCGCACAGTCGTAATGTTTATGGTATTGGTTTGTGTGGACAATTCTCCAGTCGTAATTTATCTGTTCTGTGATATACATTACCACGACTGGGCATCGTGGTTTTCTGATACTATGGAGTATCAAAATTTTTCCATTGGTGTAGGATTACTGATGTACCTTTATACTACAACCATCCGCAAAACACAGGCTACATCGCTTGCTTCGTAAGATATTACAGCAAAAAACTTCGCACTCATAATTTGTTTTTTAATTTCCTCTTAGCAGACTTGAAGCAAACACTGGAACAACTCATTCTGGATGTTTCTTTTAGGTGTGTTTGAAAACTGTTCCTTTTTCTATGTGTAGTTGTAATACAGAATCGAATTAGGCACTAACATTACTCAAGGCACGAAAAACGCTAGGACTGGAAGATTATTGAGTCTCATCGTATCCTCTGGGGGTAAGTTCCAACGCTCCGCAGAAACACATAAGGGTTTATAATTAAATTCAGTATGTACCTATGATCAGTAACTATTTCGACGTATAGAGAAATGGATAGGTTAAGATTAGATATAGCGGGAATTAGTGAAATTGGGTGGCAGGAGGAACAAGACTTCTGGTAAGGTGAATACAGGGCTAAAAAATGGTTCAAATGGCTCTGAGCACTATGCGACTTAACTTCTGAGGTCATCAGTCGCCTAGAACTTAGAACTAATTAAACCTAACTAACCTAAGGACATCACACACATCCATGCCCGAGGCAGGATTCGAACCTGCGACCGTAGCGGTCGTTCGGTTCCAGACTGTAGCGCCTAGAACCGTACGGCCACTCCGGCCGGCAATACAGGGCTACAAATACAAAATCAAATAGGGGTAATGCAGGAGTAAGTTTAATAATGAATAAAAAATAGGATGCGGGTAATCTGCCACAAACACCATAGTCAACGCATTATTGTGGCCAAGATAGATAAGAAGCCCATGCCTACCACAGAAGTACAAGTTTATATGCCAACTAGTTCCGCAGAAGACGAAGAGATTGATGAAATGTATGATGAGATAAAAGAAATTGTTCTGACAGTGAAGGGAGACGAAAATTTTATAGTCATGGGTGACTGGAATTCGAGAGTAGGAAAAGGAAGAGAAGGTAACGTAGTAGGTGAATATGGAATGGGAGTAAAGAATGAAAGAGGAAGCCGCCGGTAGAATTTTGCACAGAGCATAACATAATCATAGCTAACACTTGGTTAAAAAACCATGAAAGAAGGTTGTATACATGGAAGAAGCCGGGAGATACTGGAAGCTTTCAGACAGATTATATAAAGGTAAAACACAGATTTAGGAACCAGGTTTTAAATTGTAAGACACTTCCAGGGGCAGATGTGGACGCTGACCGCGATCTATTGATTATGAACAGTAGATTAAAACTGAAGAAACTGCAAAAAGGTGGGAATTTAAGGAGATGGACCTGGATAAACTGACTAAACCAGAGGTTGTACAGAGTTTCAGGAAGAGCATAAGGGAACAATTGTCACGAATGGGGGAAAGAAATACAGTAGAAGAAGAATGGGTAGCTCTGAGAGATGAAGTAGTGAAGGCAGCAGAAGATCAAGTAGGTAAAAAGACGAGGGCTAGTAGAAATTCTTGGATAACAGAAGTAATATTGAATTTAATTGATGAAAGGAGAAAATATAAAAATGCAGTAAATGACGCAGGCAAAAAGGAATACAAATATCTCAAAAGTAAGATCGACAGGAAGTGCAAAATGGCTAAGCAGGGATGGCTAGAGGACAAATGTAAGGCTGTAGAGCCATGTATCACTAGGGGTAAGATAGATACTGCCTACAGGAAAATTAAAGAGACCTTTGGAGAAAAGAGAACCACTTGTATGAATATCAAGAGCTCAGATGGAAATCCGGTTCTGAGCAAAGAAGGGAAAGCAGAAAGGTGGAAGGAGTATATAGAGGGTCTATACAAGGCCGATGTACTTGAGGACAAGATTATGGAAATGGAAGAGGGTGTTGATGAAGATGAAATGGGAGATATGATACTGCGTGAAGAGTCTGACAGAGCACTGAAAGACCTAAGTCGAAACAAGGCCCTGGGAGTAGACAACATTCCATTAGAACTACTGATAGCCTTCGGAGATAGTCTGACAAAACACAACCATCTCGTGAGCAAGACGTATGAGACAGGCGAAATATCCTCAGACTTCAAGAATATTATAATAATTCCAATCCCAAAGAATGCATGTGTTGACAGATCTGAAAATTACTGAACTAACAATTTAATAAGTCACGGCTGCAAAATACTAACACGAACTCATTACAGACGAATGGAAAAACTGGTAGAAGCCGACCACGGGGAAGATCGGTTTGGATTCAGTAGAAATGTTGGAACACGTGAGGCAATACTGGCCCTACGACTTAGCTTAGAAGATAGATTAAGGAAAGGCAAACCTACGTTTCTAACATTTTTATACTTAAAGATAGCTTTTGAGAAAGTTGACTGGAATATTCTCTTTCCAATTCTTAAGGTGACGGGGGTAAAATACAGGGAGTGAAAGGCTATTTACAATTTGTACAGAAACCAGATGGCAGTTATAAGAGTCGAGGGGCATGAAAGGGAAGCAGTGGTTGGGAAAGGAGTGAGACAGGGTTGTAGCCTCTCCCCGATGTTGTTCAATCTGTATACTGAGCAAGCAGTAAAGGAAACAAAAGAAAAATTCGGAGTAGGAATTAAAATCCAGGTAGAAGAAACAAAGGCTCTGAGGTTCGCCGATGATACTGTAATTCGGTCAGAGACAGAAAAGAACCTGGAAGAGCAGTTGAACGGAATGGACAGTGTGTTGGAAGGAGGGTATAAGATTAACATCAACAAAAACAAAACGAGGATAATGGAATGGAGTCGAATTAAATCGGGTGATGCTGAGGGAATTAGATTAGGAAATGAGACACTTAAAGTAGTAAAGGAGTTTTGCTATTTAGGGAGCAAAATAACTGATGATGGTCGAAGTAGAGAGGATATAAAATGTAGACTGGCAATGGCAAGGAAAGCGTTTCTGAAGAAGAGAAATTTGTTAACATCAAGTATAGAGTTAAGTGTCGGGAAGTCGTTTCTGAAAGTATTTTTCTGGAGTGTAGCTTTGTATGGAAGTGAAACGTGGACGCTAAATAGTTTAGACAAGAAGAGAATAGAATCTTTCGAAATGCGGTGGTACAGAAGAATGCTGAAGATTAGATGGGTAGATCACATAACTAATGAGGAGTTATTGAATAGAATTGGGAAGAAGAGGAGTTTGTGGCACAAGTTGACTAGAAGAAGGGATCGGTTGGTAGGACATGTTTTGACGCATCAAGGGATCACCAATTTAGTATTGGAGGGCAGCATAGAGGGTAAAAATCGTAGAGGGAGACCAAGAAATGAATACACTAAGCAGATTCAGAAGGATGTAGGTTGCAATAGGTACTGGGAGATGAAGAAGCTTGCACAGGACAGAGCAGCATGGAGAGATGCATCACGTCAGTCTCAGGACTGAAGACTACAACAACAACAATTCACAGGCACCGAAAAAAGTTTGTGTTTCCGAATTTTGTAATGGAGGCGTTGAATGTCAGAGGCTCCGAATTTAGTCTGCAAAAGCTCTCCTCGAAATAATAAAACAAGGAAAACAAATTCGCCGTTTCTCAAATTGCAGCCACACAGCCATTCGTACTTGCTGTAGAGTTGAGAGCTAAATTTTCTACCGAATTGAGAACTTCCCGTTTTATATGTCTCCGAAATTTTTAAAGTGGCAGTCCGTCTGCCTAACCACTTCTCATTTTCTCTTGACCTTACGTATATTGAGGGGTTCAGACTGCAAGGAAATTGCCTGGTCCTTATTCCGCGTGTTCTAATGTTACTGGAGCTCAAAATTCACCGTAGCACAAGCTAAGGTAATGGAAACACCGCAGAGAAATATTTACATCGCCACAGCTACACGTGAAGTTCGTGAACTGATAACGAAGTGCGACAATCGTGCTTTGTTCGAAGATCTGAGAGTTCCGGCTGTCTGGAAGAGTGTGGCTAGGGATCGGAAAAACTGGCCGGTAAAACTCGATACCGGTATTTTAGTTGAATAATCGCTATGTTTCGTCATTTGTTTGGTCTCGATTGTAACAGGCGTTTTTTATTTTTGCTGATAACCGAGATATGAACCGAAATATCAATTAGCCATAGCTGCAAGGCTAAAATTTTTCGTTTTTAAAGAAACTTTTTTTAAAAAAAGGAATAATTGTTGTTCGTGAAATTTGCATTGCTTGAAATATTGCATTCTTATATAAAATGAGAAAAGCGATCAGTCCTGGTTTAATAAAAATATCGAAAGAAACGAAAGAACAAACACATGACATAAGAACTAGTGCAGCATTGCTGAGACAATGCCTTGTGTAGTGGCTGAAGTTATGCTTCTACGTGAAACGTGCGAGACCTCTCCCACATGGTCTATACGGTAGCCTCGTCGGCCGCTTGAGGAACTGGAGAGGTCCCAGCTGCCTGCTGCGACCAGAGGGGTTCATGGCTGCACGTGCTCGATGGTCAGGACTGGCGGCAGTGTTTCCCACTTTTGTAACTGTTCTTGTTTTTTATGTCTGTCATTGGATGAGACGGTCTCGATGTCACTGTTCTCATTCCTAGTCCGGTACCCGGCTTAAATCAAATTGAAGACACATGGGACGTTTCAGGCCGAAGGACTGCAGTTTATTAAAGCCACGACAGACCATTGTGTGTCAAACACAGGGCGCTCACCAGATAATGGAGGGATTACCGCAAGGCATGGTGGGGAGACATGAGGAAATTTAATGCATCCTGTAGCACCTCGTTCTTAGTGTTAACCGGTCTGCAAGCCACAAAGGGTGAGAAAACATGTACGGTAAGTACCACACAAGGCTCTCATCCATTTCCTGACACAGCTAGCATCACTGTTCCACGTATCACAGTATTTTGAGGACTCGTTATCATCAAGCGAAATGTTGTTTTTGGGTAAGGAAATTTACTAATTTGTTGATCAATGTACAGTGGCCGTTGAATAAGCAATGCAGCTTTTTTTTCCTCTGCCAACTTCGGAATTTGTTGTAGAACATCGTGGAATATTCCTTCTTCGGCCCCTATAGTTTCATGAAGTTCCTATGGGTGGTGGTGCTGTACGCATCCTTAAAATGTGATTTGTAATAGAGGAGATTTCCAAGCAGGGAATAGTCACTGAGTTTATTTTGTCGTAAAACCAGAGCATCGCAGATATTCATAGGAGCTTGCAGAATGTCTACGGAGTTCTGGCAATGAACAAAAGTACGGCGAATCGTTGGGCGAGGCGTCTGTCATCATCCCAACAAGGTCGCGCAAATCTGTCCAATCTCCCGCGTAGCGGTCGGCCGCACACAGCTGACTCCTGCAATGTTGGAACATGCAGAAACTGTTATTCGAGGGGATCAACGGGTGACAATCGTTGCACGACTAGAAGTCGCTGTCGATAGTGCTGACACAGTCGTCGACTAGCGGAGGCTCATCGCCGCCTAACAGGAGACCGTAAACAGCAACGAAGGATCATCTGAGTGGAACTGCCTGCGCGTTACGAGGGAGATTACTAATGCCGGCTAGACTTTGTCTCCGACATTGACCAGTAGAGTGGTATCATGCGATAATACCAGCCATCCCAATAAGGTAATGTAAGGCGGTCGCACTGAATGAAGATTATGTAAAAAATTGGATTTTGTAGCCAAAACGACGGGGAATAATTCAGAGAGTTGGAATCCTGAGTAAAGCCAACCTGCTTTCAGAAAAGAAAAAAAAATAAGATTTGCATTACTTACTGAACGCCCGAAGCCTTTCGTTGGTCCGCATCATGTATGCTGCGTCTTGAGCTGAAGACGATACGTCTAAAAAATAACCATAACAATGCGATTAGCTAGAAATGCTGCTGCTCGGGAAGCGTGTAGCCGTGTTGGCGGAGCACTTTGTAGGGTTGCGCAGCCGGCTGGTGGGAAGGGCGCCGTTTCCCTCGCCCCCGGGCCCAGGCTGCGCAAGGCCATCCATCAGGCCGCCACCCACCACGCCGACATGTGACGCCAGCGCGTCTGCGGCGACACCACGCCCTCCCCTGCGGAACACCTTGGCGGGCTCACGTGCCGCTGAGTAAATAACGCGACCTCACAGCAGACTTAATAACACCCTCTCCAGCGCGCGCAGCCCGCACCTCCCAGTCGTGATTAACGACGTGGCGTGCCGCGCCGTGCTGTCTCCGTATCTGTGTGAGAACATTTGCTGTCAGATATTTACTGAAACAGTAGCACCTCAGTTAATTCACACTAACGGAACTTACACGTCCAATTGTATTCTTTTTTTCATTATTGTTTTATTTCAACCGTGGGTATAATTAGTAGAATTGTTAAGGCGTACCTAAGCGACGAGAACGAAATAGCTTATACCACGACACCGTGTTTTGCTTTGGAAAAACAGGAGGACTCATTAGTGTTTAACGCCCCGTCGACGATGTGGTCGTTATAGACGGAACATAAGTTCGGTTGGGGCAAGAATAAGCATGGAAATCGGCCTTGCTGTTTGAATGAAGCGATCGGAAATTGCCCTTCAGCGACTTCGGGAAATAACAGAAAAGCGAAATTTGGATTGCCGGACAAGGATTTGGACCTGTAGCCTCCGAAATACGAGTCCAGAGTCTTACCACGGCTCGAAGTCGTCCAGCATCTATTTTTGTGTGTGTGTGAGAGAGAGAGAGAAGAAGCTACACGTGTACTCATTGCTATCTGGGAAATAATCAGTGACAAGAATCTTTCAGTAGCCCTTCGCAGAGAAGGAATAAAATGATTACGAGAGAGCCCTTGAAAATACTGAAAACAACAAACAAGTACTTTGAGTGATAACACAAGACGTTCACAGTGGCAGCCAGTGCGGAGAAATATTATAGTTCAGACAATATCTGGTGGCTATGGACCCCGTTGAAACTAAAATAATAACTAAACAAATTGACAAAAATATTTAAAACGTGTAATAATAAGGGAAAAAAACATTTTCTGCCGGAATACATTTGTGTCACTAGCAGAAATATGTCTACGTCATCAGAGCCTCCTTCACTGTCTTCAGAGACCTCTCCTTTTATATCTCTGCTGATAGTACTCCTGACCATTTTGTATATACTTATATAGGTGTCAGTAAGTAGGTTGCGCAACTGTAACACCGTGACCGTGAGAACAAAAAGCTTAGGTGTCCAGTAAGCTACAATTAGTGAGTCACCTAACCATGGAAAAGTGTTAGGATAATTTAATGGATCTTTTAACATAAATCAAATCTGAGTTTAACATTTTTTTTATTTGCTTCAGTTATTGATCAAAAGTCAAAAGTAGTTGACACAGAGCCAAGTTTTATAAAAATCTGGACTGAAGTCACACAATAATGATAGTAAAACTGTCAGGAGGTACCAAATTATATGGAAGACAGATTCGAGAAAAAGTAACAAGTTTTCCTTATCTGAGTAGCTCATAAATTCTACTTAACGAGACAACATCACAAAATATAATAAGATGGGCAACTAAAGATGTGCACCAGAAAAAGTAAGCAACAACATACTCAGAGTACAGATCATGCTACCGTAGACTGCAAACTTTACGCAAAATCAGCAAAGTGTACACCCATCAGCATTAGATGGCAGCTAGGACATCAAACCCACGAAAAGCTCCTGCTGCCTCCTCAGCTATCTACTTTCAAAATACTATACATGGAGGGGAGGACTCAACACTATTGCCGATGTGACAGACGAGAAAATCGCTTCTTTCATGAAAAATCAGGGGAACGCAGCTAAAACTTCCCTCTGATCACGAAAAATTCACAATAACAAAGGTGGTACTGGCCGAGAGCACTGCCTATTCGATTGGTTGGCCTCTTGGTGCCAAGCACGGTAGCAGGGATACTTTGTCCTGGTGGATGAGCATTCTGTGAAATTAAAACGTCAGGTTTTGTTGAATTGTGTGTTAGAAACTGTAAAAAGTGAGTCTTACTGTGATTCAGTGGTAGTTTATTTTCTACAAGCCATGAACTTAGATCGTGAACTGCCCTATTTGAAATTGGGCCAGTGCTGCACACAACATCCTTTACTACCAAGCTAGTGCTGTCAGCAAACAGATATATTTTAGAGTTACACCTAATACTAGAGGGCATATCATTCATATAAATAAATATTTTAGAGTTACTCCTAATACTAGAGGGCATATCATTTATATAAATAAATATTTTAGAGTTACCCTAATACTAGAGGGCATATCATTTATGTAAATAAGGAACCTCCCCCCCCCCCCTGCCCCTCCATTTCACGGTACCCCACTCACACCCCACATCACGGGCATTCTCAACATTGTGAACAATGACCTTTTGCTGTTCGTTGCTAAAGTAAGAGGTGAACCAACTGTGAGCTACTCCCCGTATTCCGTAATGGTCCAACTTCTGGAGCAATATTTTGTGATCAGCACAATCAAACGCCTTAGTTAAATCAAAAAATTTGCCTAGGGTTCGAAATCTTTTGTTTAACCCATCCAGTACCTCATAGAGAAAAGAGAATATAGCATTTTCAGATGTTAAACGACTTCTAAAGCCGAACTGTAAATTTGATAACAAATAGTGTGATATAAAATTATCAATTATCCTTACATACACAGCCTTTTCAATAACTTGAGCAAACACTGATTGCATAGAAATAGGTCTAAAATTTTCTACATTATTCTTTTCTCCCTTTTTATAAAGCGGCTTTGTTACTAAGTACTTTAATCGTTCAGGAAACTGACCATTCCAAAGAAAAATTACAAATATGGCTCAATACAGGGATAACATGTGCAGCACAGTACTTCAATATTGTGCTAGGCTCTCCATAACCATGAGGGTCCTTAGTCTTCAGTGATTTAATTATTGATTCATATCTCCCTCTTGTCTGTATCACAGAGAAGTATAACACACATCAATCTCGGAAAGGCAATTGCCAAGAAACTAAATTTTTATTTAATTCACTAGCAATGCTCAGAAAATGATTGTTAAATACTGTAGATTTTTCTGATTTATCAGTAACAGAAATATTTTTACTATGAACTGACATTATATCGTCAACCTTGTGCTGCTGACCAGACACTTCCTTCAGAACTGACCATATGGTTTTAATTTTATACTATGAATTAGCTACTCTGTTTGCGTAACACATACTCTTTGTCTTCCTAATAACATTTTTAAGCACCTTGCAATACTGTTTGTAATGGGCTACTGTAGCTTGATTGTGACTACTTCTAACACTGCACGAGCTCTAGCACTACCCGGGAAAGTGCTGCACGGTCAATTACAGCAACAATCTTAACTTCCACCTCGATAGGCACCTTTCTCTTCCAGTTGCCACACCAAGCTCACCCGTGCTTACGAATTTCACCATCATCTTCCTTAAACCATTTAATGGCATCGGATCTCTCCTTAATCATTTCAGTCGACGATACTCTCTCTATGAATCACTGCAACTGCCGCTCCTCACATAAAACAGTTTCATTAACAGCGCACGGTCTCTCACGATATAGCTCGTCAAACGACAGCGTGGGAGTCATACCATCATAGAAACGGTGTACAGCGCCAGATTGCGTTTGGTGGTCAAAACTGGAACTAATTTTTTTCCAGCATATATCGCTTCTACATCGACGCGTTAGCGTGTTTATTAAGTTTCCGTGACGTACGATGATTACATCCAACACTGGACCTCCTTGGGTAGGTGAACTAATTATAACCACCCAGCATTATGGATGAAGACCGGATGGATCCCCCGAAAAATCCTCAAATATCAACTCAGAGTCAGAAAAGACGTAGCAGGACCATAAAGGAGATGGAAAGAGGCAGAACCACTAGACCTGATACTGGGTAGGAAGAAAAGAGAGAGCACAGGCCGTGCCGTCGACATTTCCCCTATTGCATAAATAGTTCTAGTGCAATACAGACACAATAGTATGAACTTGTTGAGAAATTATACGAAATGTCGGTAAAGATACGCAGGAAATACTCCTGAACAGACTCAGGAATTTTGTCGATGGAATTCTGGTCCAACCTGTAAAACCACAGCAGAAACTGGCACAAACTCAGTCGTGTTACCCCAAGTGCGATGGTCTTAACAAAGAACGTGGAACGTAGGGACTTCAGCGTGAGCAGCTCGCCGTACCACCCGCTGACACGACCGCCGCGCCGTCCCGCGACAACCTGCGACGCGCCGCTCCGGACAATGGGCGACGCTGGCGTTACTTACGGCAAGCAGGGGGCGCGCGGCGCACAATGGACGCTGATTTGTGTCGATGGCCTTGCGCCTGTTGTCCCTGTTTGTGCGTGCGGTGTTCTAAGTAAATTCTGTGGACAAAGACTGCGGCCGCGTGTTGTCTCATTCCACTCAACCAGGCGGGAAGAGGCACGCCGGCCCCAGCTATGGGCGGGACACATGCTAACAAGGAACTGGGGACTCCTTAGAGAGGGGCAGCTTCTCTGACGAGTCGTATGAGACGAGGAGAGACCTCGGGAAAGGCAATGTCGATGCACGCTGGACGACGAGGTGAAGTTAGCGGGAAATGACGACGTAGTTACAGCAGACTCGCCGTCAATATAATCCATATTGAAAAGTGAAAGCGGGGCTACGACGTAAGACCATCTTACAAAATGCCGAAATACGCAGAATGACAGAGATGATGGACTGCATGAGTCATCAAAGGAACTAGCAATGATAGTAGACTTCATTAATGGCCGAAGTTAAATCCGTAACAGATGAAGTAAAAGACACAAACTAGTATTCCGTGGCATTGAAATGGATCTAATATATGTGATTTCATCGACTCGCAGGTCAACAGAATCACGCTCATAGTAAAATGCTAGCGGATGTTTGGCGGTGACAACACAGTGATGTAGCTTAAGTGACACTGATTCTTCGTAGGTGCTAAAAGTGGCAACCAAGAAATCAATGGCGCAAGATCTAGTCAACAGCTTCAGCGGCGGGTGAAATTTTAGAGTCCCAATAACGAAGAAGTTGGAAGCTGTGAAAGGTCTCTGTTGGATTCCTTTTATGTCAATTTCTTAAATCTGTTGTCATTTACGGCATAAATTCCTCTTCTGAATTTACTGTGGTGTTTCTGACTATCTGGGAGGAGACTGAGCAGTGAAACGTGTTACTTTTACACAAGAACGATCTGTCACACTACTACACTTTAAAACACAGTTTATATGTAATTCATGTCACACAGTCTCATACGGAACCTACATCCGCTTTTTTTATATACTGTATATGATAAGATACTGTCATCCCCCTTCCCTTCTGTGTGAGAGGATGAATGAGAAAATGTATTTCTAGTTGCATGCTTGAGGGTAGCAGACAAGCCTGTCTGCTAGAGAACGGTAGGACCAACGTCGGAACAGGTAGCTACGCTTTCTAAAAGCAGAGAGGTTTTTATTCTTAGTATGGTCCTGTCCATCCCTTGTCATGTTGGTATAGGAACCTGCCTCTCTGGTCACTTCAGTTTGTATCTGTTAAGCACGCTCGGTAGGGGCCCAGACAGTCTGTCCGCGGCGAGCGCCTGAAGTGGTAAGATCTCCGGCTAAGCGCATCTCTGCTAAGTCCGTAGGACAATGGTTTTCTTAAGTTCAGCCTAACTTAAGATTTAATCACCTTTATTTCAGGTTTAGATCTAAAATATCTAATGTTGTCTTAAATTGCAACGCAGTGTAATTCGAGTGTCAAGTTCAGAATATCTTCCGGTAGTTGTTTTGTCACTACTTTGTGAGTAAAGTGGAATCACGTGTTGATCAGTAACTCTAACTAAGATCATCAATCTTAAATGCGAATGTGGATGAGATTATAACGTCTCGTCTTGACAATATGTTTCAATATAGCAACGTTTCTTTATGTTCAAACCACGTGGGGTGTACTTTGTGAGACCAGTACCACGTGCTTATACAATTGTTTGACCCATCACTTTGATAGAACTACGGTCGCAGGTTCGAATGCTGCCTCGGGCATGGAGGTGTGTGATGTCCTTAGCTTAGTTAGATTTAAGTAGTTGTAAGTTCTAGGGGACTGATGACCTCAGATGTTGAGCTCCATAGTGCTCAGAGCCATTTGAACCATTTGAACTTACGTGACATTCACTGGAAACTGTGAACTGTTAGACGCCTGGAGACAGACGCCATTTATCCCGTTAAGGACTGCCTACTTGGAAAGTTTCAAGAAGTAGTGATTAGTTATGAATATAAGTGTGTACAATAATCACCCCACGTATCGTTCCCATAATGACCATGAAGACTAGATTTGAGTAACCGCAACGCGCACAGAAGCATTTCAACTGTAATTCTTTGCACTTTCCATAAGCGATTGAAACGGGAAGAAAGCCTAATTTGTGTAGTTGTCGGTAGTTTGCAGGGTAGATAGATGTACAGTGTGACCCAGAAGAGCGTTAACATTTGGAAATTCACTACTACACGGAATAATGTAGGGAGAGAGGTAAAAATTAACACACACATGCTTGAAATGACTTGGGGTTTTACTGAAAGGAAAGAAAAGTTCACAGATTGACCAACAGATGGCGCTTCATGTGGTACAAAAGCAATAATTAGCGTAACAGTTGATTTTTAGCAAAGATGATGTTCTTTATGAGGAATGCTCGGCGTGTCGGCAGTCGTTCAACAACAGTACAAGTAGGTGAGGGACAATGTTGTGAACAACACCGTACAACGTATCAGCAGGAATAGTGAGAAATTGCCATCGGATGTTTCCTTTTAGTATCCCTAATAAGGTCGCGCGATCGCAGTAGACTCGCGACTCCAGGTAACGCCACTACCAATGAACACACGGACTGAGATCTGAGGCGCTTGGAGGTCGAGCATGGCGAAAGTGGCGGGCAGCAAGTGGTTCTCACCAGACAATGTACTCAAGTGATTTTTCACACATGTAGCTATACGGCGTGCACAAAAGTCGTACCTTCTAGCAGATGTTTATCAGCCAGATAGAGAAGATGCGATTCCGTAACATATTGGCTTACCTCGCACCCATAAAGCTGACACTTTGAAAGGCACAACCCCGCATTTACAGTGCCATCATTTGGCCGGTTTTTGCATTCATTTTCGGTTTCTATAAAACTTCGTGTCATTTCAGGCATGTGTGTGCCTTCTATCTCGCTGCCTACATTATTTCGTGAATTGGTACATTTTCAAATGTTAACAGACTTTCGGGTGAGCCTGTAGTAGATGATACCAGTGACTGAGTGTAACTATGGCGCACGCTACTCACCTGGAGCGGCGCCCCTTTCTGGACCGGCACGCAACCTGACGAGTGGCTCGCTGACGCAGCGCGGCTTCCAGCGGCGACGGTGTACCCTCCTGGTCCCGCGGGGAGCCTACAGCACAGCCCCAGCCCCAGCCCCGGCAGACAGCGGACAGGCGTCAGCCGCCCCCGCGCTATCCCGCGCGCCCATCGGATTATCCGCAGTGACGCGTGACATGCAGATTACAGCACAATGCCGGCAGGAATCCCGAGCGCGCGCGTCGCTGCGCTTTAAAAGCCCCGCCTGAGCGCGCGCGCCATGACAGCTCGTCAGCTCCCGGTGAGACCCCCTCCCCCCACCCCCAACCCATTTCTCGCTGCCGTGTCGAGGCGGGCGAGTGAGGATAGCTTTGCCTACTAAAATGTCAAGCTGCGAAGTCGCTCTTATCTCGATGGGAATAAAGTGACTCTAAAAGGAATGGAGAGGCAGTTTAATCTCAGCCTCGCAGAGCGGTGACGAGAGAAAAGAGCTGCTGAGGCGGTAACGTATATTCCGTGCCTGTAGGTCAGGCTTGACGGGAATTAAGAACGTCGAGGCGTCGAGCTGTGACGCACCTGGTCTTGTTCCTGATAATGCTTCCTTGTACTGTAAGCTCTAACCGGAGAGCTCAGCGTTGCATCAATACCCACACTACAGAGAGGGCCAAGTACTGGACTTCGTAATGCACCCTGTCCGCCTCCCCCTCCTTCCAGCGAGTCTAGGAATCACGGCTACCGGCATTTCTGTGGCCCAAATAAGGTGCGACGCATTTATAAGAGGTGACGCTATAAAATAACGGGACTCACGTTGTCACACAGTAAATAAGCGTGTCCAGTAGCCGTGAAGTGTGAAGCCTTCTCAGTCGAATGCAGCATTGTGGTGTCTGTAGAAAAATCAGTGTGGTCATGGCCTTCGTTTGCGTCGGAGCTGTTATTTTGTTTTGCCGGTGGAAGGGTAATCGTACTAGTAGAGCAACGAACTGTCGCGAAGTTTCACATAAACTTGGAAAAACTGGTACTGACTCCTATTATTTAGTAAAACTGTGGTACAACAGCCGGCCGGAGCGACCGAGTGGTTCTAGGCGCTTCAGTCTGGAACCGCGCGACCGCTACTGTCACGGGTTCGAATCCTGCCTCAGGCATGGATGTGTGTGATGTCTGTAGGTTAGTTAGGTTTAAGTAGTTCTAAGTTCTAGGGGACTGATGACCTCAGAAGTGAAGTCCCATAGTGGTCAGAGCCATTTGAACCACTTTTTTTGTGGTACAACATATCGATACCACCCCAAGGGCATTCTACAGTTGGTAACGGAATAGTAAGATTTAGTCCGACGCTGATAGCAGCAGAGTGGTATCTGGTGGACCCAATGGTGCGCGTTCGCTGAGCCACACCTACAGTGCCCTCTGCTATCCCAATACAAGATGGTTGGCGGCAGCCACTCAGCTCACTCGCGCTTGGGGCCTCATCGCACCGACATCACTGCTCTAAAAGTCTCATCATTGCTGAACTGATGTAGCTGGACTCTATCTCTTGTAACATTATTTGTAATGAGTCTTCGTACTTTTGGAGAAATACAGGTTAAGTAAATCTTCTGTTTTGTTGTGTTAACTTGTTCGCTAATCATTTCTGCTGCTGTCCAGCTTTCTTACATTGGCAGTTGCCGCACATTGCTATAGCCCACCTCTCCTTACCACCGTGTACGAAGTCGTACACAGCAAAAAGAAGTGTATGGAGAAGACCTTTTTATCACTTACGCAAGTTTTTTGTTGGTTCAAGGGTTTCTAAGATGGCCGAGAAAACGGTGAAGACGACTCACTCCCTGGACGCCCTGCAACATCAGAAACGGGCAAAAATATCTTAAAAGTATGCAACCTGATTCCTATCATCATCGACTGATTATTCGATCGATTGATGAAACTGTATAAATTGACAAATAATGCGTAAATGAAAATCTCCATAACCAATTTAACATGAGAAAAGTGGGTGCAAAATTGGTTCCGAAAATTCTCACGATTGAACAAAGAGAAGCTCGCGAAAATATTTGTACTGCATGAATATCATTGAAAATGATCCTAATTTCTTCGAAAGAATGATAACATGTAACGAATCTAGGTTTTTCACTTATTATCCAGAAACTAAGCGGAAATCCATGCAGTGGAGGGGTCCAACGTCACCGAGAGCGAGGAAGGTCGACTGAGCAAGTGAAGATTCAAAGCGATGATGATTGTGCATCTTCACCGACTTCCTGAAAGTCAAAGTATTAATCAAAATTACTATCTTGAAGCTCTTGTTCAACTCTGTGAGAAAATAAGAAAGAAACGATCCGAATTGTGGAAGAACTAGTCATGGGTCCTGCATCAAGAACGCACCGGCTCATACAGCATTGTGTGTTGAAGACTCTAGCGAAGTACAACATCCCTATGCTAGACCAACCACCTTATCAAATGGCTCTGAGCACTATGGGACTTAACTGCTGTGGTCATCAGTCCCCTAGAACTTAGGACTACTTAAACCTAACTAACCTAAGGACATCACACACATCGATGCCCGATACAGGATTCGAACCTGCGACCGTAGCGGTCACGAGGTTCCAGACTGTAGCGCCGAGAACCGCACGGCTACTCCGGCCGGCGTGACCAACCACCTTACTCGCCTGACCTAGCACTATGTGACTTACCTGTTGTTCAAGGTGAAATCTGCGTTCAAAGATGAAGATTTCAGTCAGTTGAAACGGTGAAAGAAAGAGTAGCCCGCTTCATCAAGCAGATCACAGAGGAAGAATTCCAGCAGTGCTGCTATCAGCATAAAATTTGCACGGAGCGCTGTAGGGACAGAGGAGGGGAGTATTCTGAGCGTAGCACTAGCTAGATACGAATGTTTTATTAAAAGAAATGTTTTACTGCAATACTCCCTTTATTTTATGCTAAGCTATGTAGCTGACGAACTGAAGAAATTACAAAAAGGAAGGAAATGAAGGAGATGGGCACTGGACAAATTGAAGGAGCCAGTGGCTGTTGAGAGTTTCAGAGGGAGCATCAGGCAACGTTGGACTGAAACGGGAGAGAGGAATACAAGAGAAAACGAATGGTTTGCTCTAAGATATGAAAATGGGAATTCTCAGAAGAACAGAAAATACGAATAACATAAAATGTGCATGAACCAAGAGGTGTTAATAAGAATGCAAAACCAAGAACGAAGTGCTCATATTAAGAAGGGTGTAAGAAAGGGATGCAGTCTTTCACCCCAGTTCTTTAAACTATACATCGAAGGAGCAATGCCATAAAGGAAAGAAAGGTTCGTGACTGGGATTAAAGTTGAAGGTGAAAGGATCTAAATGATAAGATTTGCTGACGAAATTGCTAGTACCGTCGTTGAAAGAGAGAAAGATTTACAGGAGCTATTCAATGGAATGAATGCTCTAATATGCACAGAATATGAATTGAGAATAAACTAAGCAGAAAACAAAGCAAGAAGGAGTGCAGAAATGAGAGTAGCGATAAGCCTGACGTCAAAATTGGTGCCCCGAAGTAAATGAAACAATGGAATTCTGCTAACTTGGAAGCAAAATCACACATGACGGACGAAGCAAATGACACAGGCAAAGAGAATTTTCCTGGTCGAAATAAATCTAATAGTATCAAACATTGGCCTTAATTCGAGAAAGAAAATTCTAAAAATGCACGACTGGAGCACTGCATTGAACGGACAACTTGAAAAGAACAGAATTGAAGCATCTGAGATGTGGTGCTATAGAAGGACGTTGAATATTAGATCCACTGAAAAGAAATGAGGAGGTTATCCGCGGAATAGGCAAGTAGAGGAACATGTGGATAAAACTGGCGAGGACAAAGGACAGGATGATAGGACAGATAGAAAGGAACGACTTAAACGGTACTTGAATGTAAAAACTGTAAGGAGAGACAGGCGTTGGAATATATCCAAAAAATAATTGAGGATTTTCCGTGCACGTGTTACAGGTGAAGATACCAGCAAAGGTGACGAATTATCGACAGGCCGCATCAAAACAGTCAGAAGACATGCCCATAAAAAAATATTTTTTTGAACCTTCAAAACAATGTATTCTTTGTGTGTTACTAAACGGGGGTGATACACACTTGGCTCTGCAATGAACTACATCTAACTGCTTATTGGTCTTACAAAGAATTTTTTTTCCTTACGTAAGAATTTCCACACGTGCTTTTGCTACCCGAGCGCTGGTTTCTGTGCGCAGCAACGTCTGACCTATTAGTGGGGCTCTAGAATTTACCTTGTCAAGAAACCTTTACTTTTTACTGTCGTAGAATCGACAAAGATTCTGGTGTAGCCTTCCACCTAACTCGAATGCCACGAACGTCATGGATGCCGACATGAAACACCACTTGTAGCCTGGTCCATCCAGTACTTTCAGGAGGTAGCGGCCACCATTCCTCCACGTCTCGGACGAGACACGTCGACAAACATAACGAATCCACACAGCATCAAGAATTTATTTAGTTAGAAGCAACAATTCTGAGCAGCTAGTCCTTCCTTTATTTTTTAATTTGCTTTCGAAGCGGCCTTGCAAAGTATCGTAATGCATTCGTTTCTTAAAACACAAAAGCGAGAAAAGCTACATGGTTAACACCAGGTTTGAAACGAACAGAGCATACTTTTTCTGCAGATGCACCTCATACGCAAAATACGAGTACACAGAAGAACGGAAAAAATTAGTGTCTATTTGACGACCAATTTCGTTTCAGAAATCGTATAGGCGGTTCAGGTGTCGTACGTGGTAATGGGGGAAAGATGTTCGAAATTCTCAGTAAAATAGCGGAAATCTACCGGAAAAAACGCATAGTATAAAATGTATAACACCTGAGAGGGAACAACAAGATTGGAAAATGAAGGACGAAGAGCTCGGATTAAAAAGAGTAAGACAGGGATGCACTGTTTCGCCCCTACTGTTCAATCCTTACAACGAAACAGCAATGGCGGAAATAAATACTCAGACGTGGTACTAAAATTCACCGCGAAAGGATACCAGTGATAAAATTTGCTAATGATATTTCTGTCCTCAGTGAAACTGGGAAAGAATATGTGGCCTGTTGAACAGAATGAGCAGTGCAATGAGCACAAAAAATGGTTACAAGCAGAAATGAGATTACGGTAAACTTCACATCAAAACTATGGACTACGTAGTACATGAAGTTAAGGAATTCTGCTACCTAGGCAGCAAAACAGCCCATGACGGACGAAACAAAAAGGACATGAAATGCTGACTAGTACAGGCAAAGAGGGCATTTCTCGCTGAAAGAAGTTAACTATACTCCATTCATCATAAAATAAACTTGAAGTAATCTTCACACTATGCATTATTGTCAATGGATTTCATTTCACGTGGAAAACTTGGACAGCATTGGCCAGCCAGTTTGTCCAACTACCCTGAATGACGTGAATAGGTGCAGTTAATACGCAGAAAGAGAGGAACAGATACAAATGGCTTCGAATGTCATTTAACTTTTAAGCAAAACGAAATTGTTGGGAATGCAGGAGGGTGGCGTAGGTTATTTCCCATCAGAAAGATTCCCAACAATTGGTAATAAAATGATATTTATTAAATATGAAGAAATAATCAGCTTAAATGATGCTTCTACTTATGAAATGTTTAGCATAATTAGACGTTTGGAATTATTAAAAGTCCTCTGAAATATTATAGTCCTATCACTGTGGCTCTGAGTGGTGCCTACGTAGATTCCAGAGCTGCCCTACGGCGCCTGTGGAGCCCAAGTCTCGCGGTGTGTGTGTGTGTGTGTGTGTGTGTGTGTGTGTGTGTGTGTGTGTGTGTATGCTATGTGAGCCCAAGTACTACCTTGCATTAAGGCTGGACTTCTGGGATGTCTGTGTACAGGGATTTATTCAAGCTTCATTCAGATGTAAACAGGGCGGCGGGGTGCCTCGCAGCCCGTGGCTCTACTGAAGGTATTCGTTGTCGTTGATTACAGTTACTGGGGAGCCTCAATGATTGCACTCGGTG
Source organism: Schistocerca serialis cubense (assembly GCF_023864345.2). Lineage (NCBI taxonomy): Eukaryota > Metazoa > Arthropoda > Insecta > Orthoptera > Acrididae > Schistocerca > Schistocerca serialis. The sequence goes on from NC_064639.1 coordinate 382,683,371, forward strand.
CTACAGAGCGATTGAGTCTGCATATTTCAGGTGTCGGGTAGTGGGCCTGAGTTCATCGATGCTATGAAGGAGTTTCTGCGTTGCATATTTAATGTGATCGGAGATGCGTGGGATGTTCATCTCGGCGTGAAGATCGGCAATCCGATCCCATGTTGGAGCTCCTACGATGTGGCGGAGGCATCTGTTTTTAAACACCATGTCTTATTAAAGACTTGTAGTGACCGATGATTGGATGGGCTGATAGTTTACCACGTGGAGCAGCCATAAAGATGTGCACTTAAATCTGTCGTTCGCTATAGCCGAAGCTACGTTCGAATATTCATCTGGCAACTGTCCAACAACGGACGTATAACAGAATTCTCTTGTTGTGGATAGGACGTTTGGAAAGGGGTTTGCTTTCCAGGGCCACTCCAAAGCATTTTAATTCGTTCACCTATGCAAGTTATTGACGGTGAAGAGTAAGCCGGTCTCGCAAGTCGGGGCGTTTGCGAGTGAAGAGGACAGCCTCAGTTTTGTCGGCCTTAAGACGAATGTGACTATCTAGTGCCCACTGTTGCGTAAGCGTAAGCTGACGTTGTAGTCTCCACACTGCTGCTGTAATCCGCCGGCTACCAGTGAGTAAGACTGTGTCGTCCGCAAAGTGAGCCAGGATGACCTGGAGCAGGACGGGTAAGTCGTTAGTATAAACGATGAAAAGGGGGATAAAACCGAGCCTTGCAGGAGACATTCCTGTAGGTGTCTAACGCTGGGGCGTTGCCCGTCGATGGGAACCATTATCTGCCAGCGTTGGAGAAAATTGCCAGTGACACTTAAACAATAGTCAGACAAGGTTTTCAGGTCTTGCACCCGTCGCAGCTCAGTGCTCCGGTGTTTAACGTGGCATCGACCAATCGCTGCCCACACGCGTGATGCCCATGGGTTAGCAGCTGCGGCCCCTGGCGAGTCTCTGCGTAGCTCGTATTGCCGACCCATACAGCTGCTACGCCAGGAGTGTTTGAAGCGCGGTTTATCGATTGTGGTGTGGTACTCCTTGGAGTGGTGAGTACCGTCAGCACAGAAATAATGTACAGTAAATCTCCGGCAATACCATTTTGAGGGAAAAGAGACGAAAAACGTAGCATGCTCTCGTTCTTAGGTAACAAATGGCTCTGAGCTCTATGGGACTTAACTTCTGAGGTCATCAGTTCCCCAGAACTTAGAACTACTTAAAGCTAACTAACCTAAGGTCAACACACACATCCATGCCCGAGGCAGGATTCGAACCTGCGACCGTTGCGGTCGCGCGGTTCCAGACTGTAGCGCCTAGAACCGCTCGGCCACTCCAGCCGGCTCTTAGGTAACATATTACTGTTGTTTCGTGGAGTGCAAAGGTTGCCGTATTCTTTCATTCCGCGCGCTCAACGCCCTCGACGCAGGAATAATAGTAAACTACAATTTGCCGTATCGTTAGTGACGGATATTCTCTCTGTAAACTTGCGAAAAACATTAAGAACAACCTGTTTCCCACCGATTTTTAGCGCGCTACGAGAAGCAACCACATTCACAGGACATGTTAACAGCGCGACGATCGGAGCACAATTGGCTTTTACGGAGACTGCGACTGGGCGTGATTTCAGTAACAAAAATACGAAGGTAAAGTATGATTAACAAAAACATTGACAGCTGTTAATACATTATAATATTTTATTCATAGTAAAATGGTAATATGATATCTAACACGTAAGTAGGGGGATAGCCACATCAGTGTAAATGTGTTACGGCGTTTGTGTTTCTTTACATCGGGTTTCCTCTTATGAAAAACGAAGTTTCATTTCAAATGTAGACATTTATTTGAGGAAGAAATTTCTGGGAATGTACGTTTGGATCACAGCACTGTATGGAACTGAATAATGGACTCTGAGAAAACCGGAAAAGACGAGGACCGATGCTTTTGACATAAGTTACAGAGTTGTAGAGGGCAAAAATTTAACGGAAGACAGAGACCGGAATACAATGTAAGTCGGGGGGAGATGCCGTAGTTAAGAAATTTTCTTTTATAACGGTTGAACCATCCAAAAAGCTTGAAATTCCTTTTAAGTTGAAGTATGATCCTGAATTTAACTACATTGAAAAAATAAACAGTAAATATTTGAATAAATGACAGATACACTGTGATACTAGAAGCATTGTACAGCTGGCATCTTCCACTGATGGCTGAGTAAGATGCAGCCTATACTGGGAAAATATCAACTGTGTGAAAGGAACAAAATTTTTGAATCAACTATTAAGTCTAACAGAACAAAAACAATTTATTTTGATTATGAAAAATACAAACAAGAATAATCTGACAGTCAGCAGTCGGTTATTGCTAGATTAAGGCTTTCATTTACCGTTCATTGTTATCTGATTCATGTTTTACAAATATTGCATTAGTCACTGCCATTTCCACAGTTCTTCTACAGCCGCTTCTTACATCCATTACTTTGGATCCAGTCATACTCTAGTCCTTTTTGTAGTGAAAGAAGCCCTTGCAGACGAGACAAATATCGTCGTCGCTGGTCAGTCTCACCATTTGTGTTTCTCAGATACAGAGAATCCTCATTACTTGAAGATGAAGCTTGGTGGTCTCAACTTCTTCCTTCGCAGAATCATCTTAATCCGTTCTTTGTGATTCGTATCTCATCTGCCTACTTTTTGAGCTGCTCGTTAGAACCTCTGAAAGTTGTGTTTCCTTCTTGATTGACCTAGATGCTCAAGTTATATGAAGAGGATGTAGGACTATGTCATAAACGATGAATTATTAGTTTGTTCTCCACGGCTTCTGAATGGTCCTTCAGCACTTTTGGATGATCTTGCATTGAGTTCAGAGACCGCTGCTTTGGGTGTGGGTGCAGACGGTGCGGGAGTGGGCGTTGAAACACGGCTTGTGGATGGTATTACTAGATTGCTCTACATTGCATGGTGTCATTATATTTCCTGAAATTTGTATTTGTGCGTCATGTGTATCGCCAGCTGCTCTGTCGGATATTGCTGTCCAGGGTCACTCTGAAGTGACGCGGGTAGCCGCGCGGTCAGAGGCGCCTTGTCACAGTTCGCGGTACTCCCCCCGTCGGAGGTTCGAGTCCTCTCTCTGGCATAGGTGTGTGTGTGTTGTCCTTTCATGCGAAACTCCTCAATCGTCAAACTGCTGCCTAGGTGTCTCTGAACCCAACTGTTGATATCCTGTTGCCAAAATATTTGTAAGGGCTTGAAAAAGTCCGATCTATGGGTTGCAAGTACTGCATAGTATGGCTAGCTAGGTGGAGAACGATAATTTGTTTCTCAACTGAAAAATCAAGAAGATTGATATCAGAACAGCATGACCTGTGCACATCCGGAATTAGCGATAGTTTACAATATTCCTTCCTAGGAATGAAGTGAATATTCAACCAGTTTATAAACTCAGTCGTATTTACATGTGAAGGTCCTATCGTTCTCTTCGAACGTGGGAAAGCTGGAGGCGTACCATCTTCAAAATCAGATTTCTTCGTTTTCCTACAAATATGCAGTAGGATGGAAAGAATTTCCGTTCGGCATTGCAGCAAGCAATAAGGATACCGTTTCACCTTTTGCTACTGACATTGCGTGATGGACATCTTTGCTACCTTTCACTACCTGAGCTTTCCCGCGTTTGTTGTTTAGCTAAAGACCACAATTGACCAAGTTATAAATTTTTCCAGGCTGCTGAAACTACTTGTTCTCGTGGTAGGTGTATACCAACAGGGATAAATAGTTCTCGCCGGCCGCGGTGGCCGAGCGGTTCTAGGCGCGTCAGTCCGGAACCGCGCGACTGCTACGGTCGCAGGTTCGAATCCTGCCTCGGGTATGGATGTGTGTGATGCCCTTAGGTTAGTTAGGTTTAAGTAGTTCTAAGTTCTAGGGGACTGATGACCTCAGATGTTAAGTCCCATAGTGCTCAGAGCCATTTGAACCATTTTTGAAATAGTTCTCAACCTCTTTTCAACACATTCCCAACCCTCTTGCAATGGATATAGCCTGGGTATATCTTACAGCAGCACTGTGATACCTTTGCAAGCATAGATGCAGTCAGACATAGCCTGCCATTTCATATTCTTTGTTGAATCGGTTAGGTATTCCATATTTCTCCTCAAACGAATACGCTATCCGTCGTATTGTTTCTATCGTTGGTAGGTATCCAGGGTTTTGCAGTCTTATGTAGTTCACAAGTGTGCTTTAATTTTCATCCACGAGTTGTCTTGAAGAAGTTTTCAATAAAAATAACGATCAGTATTTTGTTGTTACTAAAATTTCAGCGTTTAGAGTAATGATAAATTCGGCACCATTCTTGATTTTATGATAATATTCTTACATGCAGGACCTGGTCGTCCTTTGGTTAAATTTCTGTTTTGCATTCTACGTTTCAGGGTTCTGCATGGTATTTGGTAGAGTTTGGAAGCATTCCACTATTGACATCTGCAATCAGTTGGAGATTAAATTCTAACCAGGAAGCGCTATTTGTTTTTCTCTCGTACTGACAAGGCATGACAGGTTTAACCGTAAGATACTTTATACCGTATTCCTCAGTAAAACAAATTTTTACATCTAAGATTTAAATGTGTTATTTATATATTTTAATATCAGTCATAAATAATTAATTTACACCAAACAATTCTTTTGAACTTATCCGGCACACAGAGAATGAAGTGGTATTTTACCCATTATACATTGTGAAGATGCAATTTACATTTTCTTCAGTATAAACCCCATTAAATAAATGTCGTGTGACTAGGGCCTCCCGTCGGGTAGACGTTTCGCCGGTTGCGAGTCTTTCGATTTGACGCCCCTTCGGCGACTTGCGCGTCGATGACGATGGTGATGAGGACAACACAGCACCCACTCCCTGAGCGGAGAAATATACGACCCACCCGGAAATCGAACCCGGGCCCTTAGGATTGACATTCTGTCGCGCTGACCACTCAGCTACCGGGGACGGAAGTAAGCTCCATTAAAAATGACTAAACACGATAGCAAAACACGCATTAAAATCATGTTCATAACGCAATCATCCAAGAGAAAAATCGTTACCATAAACAAGAACAGAACTATAAGTTGTATACTTACGACTTTTTAACTCAATACATTCTCCGATTACTCCGTCTTCAATGGGAGCATCAAGATTGTGGCACCGAATTACCTTATCCAACAAATAACTGACGATGCTGGATACTGTTCTAAGATAAAGATGTTGGCATAGGAGAGGAAAGCATGGTGGGCCACAAGTCAGAAGATTAACATACGGCCTCCGCGCCACACCGTTAAAAAAAGTTTAACGACATGTCTTAAGTGCGAGTGGGCGGGTAATGGCACTGTCACGCCTACGGCAGCGATATGAGAAAGTCTGGTAGAACGTGTAGCTGGTCTATATACTCGCGGTATGTATAAGCTACAGTTCTTCCTCACATCGTATGAATCGCGCACACCGTAAAACTATATGAATCAATTTACACAAACGTTTTTTATTAGCAGCAACATTTCGCCACTTCATCAAATTCCACATCCAACAAAATGGTTCAAATGGCTCTGAGCACTATGGGACTTAACTTCTGAGGTCATCAGTTCCTTAGAACTTAGAACTACTTAAACCTAACTAACCTACGGACATCACACACATCCATGCCCGAGGCAGGATTCGAACCTGCGACCGCAGCGGTCACGCGGTTCCTGACTAGCGCCTAGAACCGCTCGGCCACTGCGGCCGACGCACATCCAACAGACCCATAATATTTGGAAGGAGTGTCTTCTGCACAAAATGACATTATACTTGCGTATTAGAACTTGTTATTGCAGTGTGCTGCCAAAAAGGTCGTGCCAGACAAATATTAGAAAAATTGAAGGAAGAAAAACGTATAGGAAGCACTTTTGTGAACTTCGTTATATGGCTAGTGACCATCACCAATTATTTTGTAATAAGGATAAATATAACTATGTTGGTGGTCATTCACACTGTCTTAACATCTTTGCTCACACCAAACGCGCATTCTGGTCAACCTCTCGCTTTCACGCAGTGTGTTGAGAGCACTGAAAAAAAGGAGAATGAAAAGATACGTCAGTCCGAATTCTGACGTAACGGAAAACACAATAGAAGTCGTGAACATGCACTATGTCGGTATATTCTACTTCAGTGGAAACGTGTGGTATTTTTAGCGAATACTTGCACAGTGGAATAATTATCTGACGTTTCACTCTGACATACTCGTAACAGCTCGCATCACACAAACAGAGCAAATAATAGGCACTACTCCGCCGTTGTGTCACGGCTGGAAAGAGTAAACAGGGTAGGCAATCAAGATAAAACCCGTTCGCCATTACTGTAATAAGTAAGATAGATAAAATGTCTTCCATCTCGGAAAGAATTCGGGATAGAGCATGTGACAGAATAAAATATGTTGCTTGAAATCGTCACTTTTAAAGCAATGTGGCGTCTAATATAGTGATGACATTTTATTTCATACAGAGCAAACTACCATAAAATCAACTGAACTGAGAAAAAGCCTACTCTTTACAGAAGTCCTCACGCTCTGTGTAATTACAAATATCGGTGATATGTTACCCATTATGTATGGATGTCCCATGGAAATGTATTCTGGGGCAAATCGCCACTGGAAACAAATAGTTTCCTCATACAGAAACACGTTTTAAGAAAATATGTGGTGGTCGTTTACGATCATGTTGCCCACTCTTAGTTCAAGTAAATATACTCTCTCATGAAATTTATGCTACGTAGTCTATTATTTACGCTACATAGTCTAAAACTGGCATAGGTTCACAAATGGCTGAATAACGCTGTTTTTGAATGCTTAAACATTTACCTAATGAAATAATTATCTCAAATATTTTAAATCTAGATGAAAGCATTTCTTTTGTTTACGTTTTACAGCGGAATTTTCATTTAGAAGCTTGTGGTTTCTGTATTGTTAATGAGGTCATGTGTAGTCAGAGGTTAATAATTCGCTTTTGACTTAATTGAACAATGAACTTAGAATTCAAGCAATGAGCATGCAAACTTTTTACGTAAGTTATGCGAATTATTTGCAATGGCGTACATGGAAAATGCAAGCTTTTTTAAAATGTTAAAATGGCTGTTACCATTTCTATACGAAATTCGTCAAATGCCTTAATTTCCAGAAGCTATATGCAACCGTCGTTAGTAAATAATCGTCCCTGTCTTAAAACCGCTAGGAAGATTATCTATCAATACTTGCTAATTGGAAAAGAGTTAGGTTGCCTTTCTGCTAATATAGGCAGATACCTATCACATGAAGAAAGGCTACGATGATCAAATGACAAATTATATGTAAGAATGCAATGCATATTCATTAAATGTTCACTTTTAAGAAAGCTTTAAACATGAAGTCAAATAATTTTTTTAAACTGTTGCAAAAAATTATTTCACTTTTATTTTGTTGTTATAAAATCTCCTCTAATATTAAAGCTAGACTCGAAACAAAATTTGTTTTTACGAAGAAGTTTTCCTAAATTCGTCTTTCTGTAATCCGCATTACATATTAGAAACAGAGCAGGTAAGAAAAACGCAAAACAGCTATGTGACCATTAGCACCTGCGACTGCAAAACAAATTTTTCTCTTCTGAGATCTTTCCCCGTGATTCCCTGAAGTAATTTCTTTCGCAAGATTATAATTATGAGTCAGGTGAAGCTTCTACCATTGGCAATTTGACTGAGAAGCGAGTTATACACGATAATTACCTAAGATCGAGAAGCGCAGAAGAAATTAGCAAAAAAACATGTTGATACTTCCGAGTCAGAAAGCAGGCCAACAGAATTTCACTTGATCTCGAACAGATAAGACTTTTTTTGTTGATGCCTTTCTAACTGGCGCTCGTTATTGTGTATAATAAGCGTTGTTTGTTTCATGAAATCCAAACTACCGCTTTCGGAGGAGCGAAGCTAATACTGCGCAGCTGACAGCCCGTAACCAATGGTGTTCTCGATTAAGTTTTCTTTCTGGATTTAATAGCGGAACGGATACGTAATTATGTGTTGAGTTTCACGATCTTAGAAACATCTTGTTCCGTCCGGTTCAGACGGAGAAAGCTTTCTTTCCATCGAGTTATGAACAGTGCACCAAGGTGATCAAAATGCTGCTTTCTCGATGAGTAACAGGGCTAAGCTCCAATCAAATGGTTGTTGATTCTGTTAGTACCTCTATTTCCAAAGGTTTTCCCAAAATCTGATCAACGAAAACCGAAAAATGTTTCGTCGACTTCTTGTGAGTTGTAAATGGTACTGCGTAAATAGAAGTGACACAGACTGCTGAATCTTGAAGCGGCAAGTTTGAGTTTGTGTGGCTCAAATCGAAATGATGGTTGGATTTTCATCGAGACAAGCGAGAGAATATTCTGTCAAAGTGCTGTTCCTGATCACTGAATTATACTTCAATAACTTCTAAATCAGCTACTAATTTTGCGAAATGGAAACGAGCTAGATGGCGCGGTGCTTAAGGCAACGACTTCAACGTTTGAAATCATGGAGACCAGGATTCAAAAGCGACCCCGCTGCTCAGCCTTTATGTTTGAATGACGTGTCTAAATCGAAAAGGTGACTGCTGGAATCGTACTGTTCTAAATGGCTCTGAGCACTATGGGACTTAACTGCTGTGGTCATCAGTCCCCTAGAACTTAGAACTACTTAAACCTAACTAACCTAAGGACATCACACACATCCATGCCCGAGGCAGGATTCGAACCTGCGACCGTAGCAGTCGCGCGGTTCCGGACTGAGCGCCTAGAAGCGGGAATCGTACTGTCGTCGCTTTCCGTTATTCGATAATACCGATTCATTGAGTCAGCAACTACTTTACATTACACAGTTACGTAAGTGAGACTTGGCATTTACACAGTTAAGTGAGACTTGACAAGATCTCGATTACACAAGGAACTGTCAAACCCGAAAAACTTACGAGTTACACATAACAGCGGTAAGAAGAGTCTACAACCCAGAGAACATATAAAGTACACATTGCATCTTAATCCGAAGTCGGTGCTTCCCACAGTACATTTGAAAATGGAAGAGCCAATAACCTTCCCTAATGAACTCTCCGCGGATAGATGTTCGGAGTAAATAGTGATAGTCTATGAATCATCGTTAGAAACGAGATGCGTGGCTTTCGGTAATTATGTTACGTGTATTATTCTTGAAGAATCAAGTTTGCAAAGATCACTAGTATTTCTGTTTATTCCTATTAACGGTTTCGAGAGATCTACGCTATCATCATTGCATCCTGTAACATTATTAGACGTGCATGCTTTTTACACAACTGGAAGTCACACAGTGATGTTGCTTCAAACTGTAATAAAAAGTGGCAGGGATAATCAGTATGCCACAAGTAATATACCAAATTAAAACGTACAACATGTTGTGCTGATATCTCAGCGTATACTCTAGAAGATGTTGAAGGAAACTGTGACGTGGGCTTACATCTTGTAAGATTTCACGTTTATTGACAACGGCCATGAAAATCAGCAGACTGACACATTATAATCACTTTCCACATGTTCGTATTACTTTCGTTGTTTGCTCAAGCTCATGCCCGCAACAGTAGTGGTCTACTTAATGTGGTGCTTCAAGAAACATTCATCGACATGAACTTCTTTTGCATTATAGATCAACTGTTTGAAATAAGTCCTCAAAGCACTTGGAAAAAATTCCAGGGGTACATAACCATTCTGTCGTATTGTTTATCAGTTCTAAAATTTTCTGCTCTTTTAATGTAAGGCAACAGAATATATGGCCTTGCTGTGCATGTGCTTTGACGGACGTCTATTTAATACCTTGTTTCCCAAGAACTGTCAACAAAGATTTTGTTTCGTGGGGTATTTCATTGCCTTGGTGGAATGTCCAGTGGCCGTGCGGTTCTAGGCGCTTCAGTCCGGAACCACGTGACTGCTACGGTCGCAGGTTCGAATCCTGCCTCGGGCATGGGTGTGTGTGATGTCCTTAGGTTAGTTAGGTTTAAGTAGTTCTAAGTTCTAGGGGACTGATGACCTCAGATGTTAAGTCCCATAGTGCTCAGAGCCACTTGGAATGTTCTGTCTTTTCAAGCGTGTGGTATGTGACTGGAGGCTCACACGTAACCAAACAGCTTTCCAGTATAGCCGCCATTAACAGAGTTTCGCTGAGAATTACTGCACCTGGTCCATGTTGCCCAAAGTCTCTTGTACTGAAAAGCCACGTAATGCGCTATTATGAAGTGCTATTCTCAGCACTGCATGTTTATATAACGTCAAAAAATGTGTTGTGTTACACAGTAAAAGGACGAATGTTTATGACAAAAAGCGCTGCCTCTTATATTTTCCATGTACTCAGTACAATCACGGCCGCAACTACGAAGTGTGGATAAAGTGAAAGTTTAAGCTATTTTATGAGTCGTTAACCCTATACTTCCGTTATGAAATGACTTTGTTATAAGATGTTGTTGTTTATTACGTCTGAAGACTGCAAAGTCGTTACCCAAACACTCATGAAACAACACACAGAAAACCTGCAATCCTGGGGAAATCACCGCGATTCTCACTAAAACAATAAACAGACTTGTAATCTAGCAATGCCTTTTATCTTCACTAAATAACGAGAGGATGATCGTTAAGCTTGGCTACTGCACACAGCGATAACGCTGTCACTGTGAGACCAACAAGCTGAGATGCGAAACAGTTTATATTTGTTAGTGGGTCGACCAATCATGGGAAGGTTCTAGGGTCTTAGAAGTGCAACAGGTTATATTTATTATTAGTGGGTCACCTAACCATGGATAGGTTCTAGGAAAATTTAAACGATGTTGTAATTTAAATCATGTCATGTCATCTCATAACAAATATTTATTTGCTATAAATATTCGCCATAACACACAAGTAGCTCACAGAAAGCAAAGTTTCCTTGAAGTCTGGCTTGAATTCACACCTAATGCCATCAACACTGTGGGTAGGTGCCAAATAATATAGAAGATTACATGGAAAAAACACAACATCCTTATCTGGGCGCTTCAGTCTGGAACCGCGTGACCGCTACGGTCGCAGGTTCGAATCCTGCCTCGGGCATGGATGTGTGTGATGTCCTTAGGTTAGTTAGGTTTAAGTAGCTCTAAGTTCTAGGGGACTGATGACCTCAGATGTTAAGTCCCCTAGTGCTCAGAGCCATTTTTGAACTGATGGCCTCAGATAGTAAGTCCCATAGTGCTCAGAGCCATTTGAACTTATCTGGGCAGCTCATGAATTGAACTTCAAAGGAACAAAATCACAAATTATTATCAAATAGACAGTTTGATACCAGATGAAGTAAGTACAGAGCTTCCCAGAGTACGGATCACATTACTGGAGAATGGAAAACTTTCATTTTCCCAAAATCAGCAAATCCTGCACCCATCAGCGGCAGACGGCAGCTGGGAGACCACAATGCACAGCAGCCGGAACATGAATGCAATGAAACTCGCTGTTTCCTTCCCAACCATCTACTTTTAAAAAAAACTCCGCATGGAGAAGGCGACTCAGTGTTATCGCCAGTGCGATGGTTCACAATATCGCTTGTTTCAAGAAAAAACGGGGGAGTACAACAGAAACTTCTCACTCTGCATATACAAAACACACATTAACAAACACGAGGTTGGTACTGGCCGACAGCAGGGCCTCCTTGTTTGGTCCGCCTCTTCAAGCCAAGATTGGTGGCGAGGCGACTCAGTTCAATTGCATGACTAAATTTTTAGAGTGAAAACAAACACCGCTCTCACGCCAGCAGGGAGGGCAGCACCGCAGTGTACTAACCTTTGATGTTCGTAGAGACAAGGGAAAATCGTCGTACTCAATTACTCTCCGGAGCGGCAGTGGCAGCATGGCGTCTCCTGCCCTAAGCTAAACCCGGGACCTGCTCTGTCCACAAAAGCAAAAGCAGGCCGTGGTCTCACTTTCGTGAAAACTGTCTGTCTCCCAGGGGAAGTTCACCTCTCCTAATGAGAGTCACTGATTGTCTTCTAACGACAACAGGACCACAGATCACACTGCGAGTGGACATCTCCAGTGTGAAAAACACAAAGCGTTCTCCCAATCCTAAACAGTCAGTACTCTCAATAAAGTAACCACCGAATAGTGGCAGAAAGTGAAACAATGCCGCTTAGCGAGATGTGACAATAATGACACGGAAGTTATATTAAATCTGCGACTTATAAAGTAGTTGTTATTAGTTGCCTAGGATAGAGCTCGCTTTCACAAAAATGGTATGAGACAAATTGGTATAGTTTTCGAATTTGTGGGATCCATAATCAAGTTGGGCTTACAGGGGCCACGTGAGTGTACAAAGGTTGGGCGGTTCAAATAGTCACAGGTTTGTTTGACTTGCGATAGAATGTAACAGAAAAATGAAAAATCTATTGGTAAATGAAATAAATACGCAATATATCTCATGACAACGTAACTGGAAAATTTTCATTGATTGGTTTTAAGGGTGGAAACTGTTTTTGAGATCGTTTTATATAGGTCTGGTACGGACTGTGAATGTAAAACTTGACAATACCAGATTTTACAGAGACATACAGGTATTTGTTGCCCTTATTCTCTATCCACGAATGGAACACCTGGAAATATTGACTTATGGAAAAACGAAAAGTATCCTCAGCCACACACTCTTCTGTGATTCACACAATATACATATAAATGTAGAAACATACTCAGTAATAGTCCGGGAAAAGAATGAAATGGAAGAATCAATTTAACATTCTCCACGAAGATAATACAACATCAAATCATTTGCGTAAGTACCGTACTCCAGTGACTGCCGAGTGACAGGTGGTACACTATATCCATCACGTCATCGTCTTTTGAAAAGTCAAAGTCGAACAGAAGTCATCTTCTTTGGTAGCTCACAAACACACCAGCTCACAAAGCATCTAACTCTTTCTTTTTCGTACTACGATGAAGCACCATCGAGACGTCTATATGTTGACTGATATTCCATGCGATTTAACGTGTTTTTAGTGTTCACGGGAAAATCAACAACAAAAAATTTGAATAAACTTCTTACAACGATAGCTTCGTTATGAGCATCGTAATTCTCTCCGACCCCTACGTGGAGAGAGAGGGAAAAAAAACACCACAATCAATAGTTCAGATTAATAAGAGAACCGAACTGTGGAAGAAATGATGATTACTTTCCGTAAAACTGCTCGCTTTGGTTCTCAAGACAAAAACCTTTCATAATCAACCTACCGCATTAACGAAATGAGATCCAGAACAATAACTATAATTTATATGTGAATGGACAGCTAATACCGACTGTTTTAATCTATCGATATTTCATTATGTGGCCTTCTTCCAGCCTAAGAGGAGATCCGTTCAATAAAAAATAGCGAGTTCTGTGTGGATAATTCGCGTGTCCCTTGACAGGGTACATTTATTATTCGTTCCATCAGGAGCTTCCGTACGGGCTTTAACGTTATTGTTTGTTCGCAACACGACAGGGATTGCACCAGGAGGATATGCAAACGGAGTGTTTAAACGAGCAGTTTTGAAAAAGATGTGTAAGCGGCCACTTGCGTAGCGTTATTTATCTCTGTATGACACTTCACCAACTAAACATATTTTTCTGCAACTCTTCTCAAAGACATCAGCAGAAGATAGTTCAAATTGCGAGAACAACATGTTCAGGACCTGAGCCGCTTCAGCACAAGGTATCAAACTAACAAATTACACCTACTATGAAACTTTTAAGTGTTAATCCATGTTCTGCAAGCAGAATTCAATAAATCAGTTACACTGGACTACAGCGTATTTCTAATGAATCGTTACCGAAAACTGTTTTGTGTAGAAACTATTTTACAACAAAATGGAGGTTGATATTGCTGTATTACTGGCAAGGAGCAGAAACGACCACATTTCTCTTAACAATAATTTTTGTTACTGTCAAAAACTCAAGTAAAATTTTTCTGTTGCTATGCCGGTTTCTAATGGTGAATTATTGTCTATGAGTCTGCGGAATGAGTCTTGGTGTAAGGCTGCGTCGAAATTTGTCAAGCATCACCGTGCGGTTTTTATTAAAGCGACGCGATGGATACAAAACAACTAACTTTTTTTAAAAATACTAGCCAATCTTATTTTATTCGCATTTTGAATGCGAACAGATAATGATGTCAATTTCGTTAATTTTGTATGGATCCCGTTGTACCTGTTAACAGCAAATTTTTCCGAAATGTTATAAATTTGCAATGGTGAGAAAGGTGCTAGAGATGAACAGAAAAAAATATTCTGGAGCATTCACAATTTTATGCGATTTTAAGACCTTGTGACATGCACGGAATGCAGTGCACTGCAGCAGATTGAAAGATAAGTGTAGTGACATGCGCTCAGTGACGCAGTTAGGTAACCGTTGTGCACGACATACAAATTACTTCGTTGATGCAGCTCTATATAATGTTTTGTACGGCATGTCGTTGTTAGCAACGGAAATTCAAACACACGGGCAATGGCAGCACGAACAAGCCACGTGTCATTATCGGGATTCTATATTGCACGAGACTCATACGGGGAGATGGTAATTACATTGAAATCACGATACTGAAAACTGGCTAATTCTTTTTCTCTCCTTTTTCTGCTTAAATTTCTCTGGTAGTGAACTTTGGGGCGTCTGTTAACCATTCCCAACAAATAGTATCCACCTAGAGATTGGTGAAACGTTGGAAATGAAAGACTGTGATTCAACTACTATATATAAGACGGAATTTACGTGTTAATTGGGCGAAAGTCACAATTTATGATATGTAATCATTTACAAGAACGTACTGTGTAATTGGGTCCAGTTAGAAAGTTCCAAAAGACAACTGCCAATAAATCAAAGTATGCATCGCAAGAGGATCTTCTTGTGATCGTGAAGTACCCCGCGTTTCTCCATCCAGTCAGACATCTTCGTTATATTACTAATGGATCTGATTGTTTATCCAGTTCAAATTTAGTTGTGCAGGACTTCTTTCAGTCTCGTTGCCAATATTTAGTTTTTCTTATTTGCTTTTCTTTGAAATTCATTGCTTAAATTAGTCCTTGAATTCATTATAGACTTTTTCTCTACAGACAATGTGTTTTGTAGTTATTGGTTTACCTGCATTATTGCAATATGTAAAGACAGATTTACCCTGTTGGATAAATTTAGGGAACCTACATTCCAAGGAGATTGTACTTCAGTTATTCACCTTTAATCCCAAGTATGGATCATAAGAGGAATTAAGTCGCGCACAGAGCGGCGTACTCGTAAAAATTTAATATCAACTATCTTCATCCGCGAATGTAATGGGTCAGAATGGCTTATGTATTGGTACGCCTACAGTTACCTGCAACACAAAGAAGTAAGTCACAAGAAGGTCAAAAAAAGCGCCGAATTTACGGTCTGGTCACAGCCTTTCTTTTATATGTATTTCCATAGTGATAACAATTTTGTTGAATTTTCCTCTCTTTTTGGCGATTAGGATCGATTGCAAGCACTCCATCTGCGTCTAATCGACTGATTCAGTAGGGAGTCTGTTGATTTATTGTAACCGAAATTCTCAAGTAAAAAAAGTTCCTTCTGATGCAACATACCTTCGGCTACAACACAAACTTTCTTGACAACGTTTAAGAGCATTACGTGTTCCACCTCTCGCTTTATGAGGGTATGTCCTGTTATTTTTATACCAATGTAACGTGAGATATAGGTGGAATGGATTCCGGGCAGGAGGTTGTGTAGACGTGGGGCTCAGTAGTTCTATCACCACATTATTTACCGTGAAAAGAGCAGTTTACTAATGTAGAAAACGCTATTTTAAACGGAAGATTATTGAGACCATAACACACTTGAGCATGACTTGAATAAGAAAAAATATCTTCTTCAAATAATAATTTCTAGCCCTTCCATCCCCAAGTCATCTGGCAATCAATAAGGAGTTCAGATTTTTATTTTGGTCTATTGAACCTTTCTCAAAATTGTCCTTCAGCGTAATACGAAATTATATGAAAGGTGCCGGCCGGTGTGGCCGTGCGGTTCTAGGCGCTTCAGTCTGGAACCGCGTGACCGCTACGGTCGCAGGTTCGAATCCTGCCTCGGGCATGGATGTGAGTGATGTCCTTAGGTTAGTTAGGTTTAAGTAGTTCTAAGTTCTAGGGGACTGATGACCTTAGAAGTTAAGTCCCATAGTGCTCAGAGCCATTTGAACCATTTTTTTGAAAGGTAATAAGAGTTAATGAATGTTACAATTACCACGTACAGCGTGCGTGGCGCCATAACTTTGACGTCACAGATCACCATTACAAAAAAGCGGTGTCATATGAGGACGGTCAAAGTATAGGAGAGTATCGACAGAGACAGGCAGTAGTGGTTGCTGTGACAGCAAGTGTTGCATAAAGGTATGCTGTATACGGTAAAGGCGGTTGCATTTTAACGATTCAAATATCCGTGTTTGATTATGTGTTAGATGTCGATAATAGACAAACATTCCGTAGTTAGCTAGGTACATAGTTAGTTGCTGCATGTTCCATTTACCATTTGAAGGATTCTTTTATCTAAATGATGTGGAACGACTCAGTTCATTGGACAAGTATACACGATTAGTATCAACGTTAATGAACACATTATTAGATTTTAAGTAGATGTTCGTCCATGGAATAGAAGGAGCTATCCAGGAGAAATGATTTTCGGTTAGATTTAAAACTTGTTTTGCTAGCTACCAGACATTTTATGTTACTGCGCAAATGATCAAAAACAATTTTCTGAGCTACTGACAGACTTAATAATGGGAAATAAAGGCCATTTTTTTACTATCACGAATTTCATTAGCGAATACTGGTATATGTATTCTTATGTGTAGTGAAGATGGCTAACTCTTTGAAGACGTACCTGTGTGACGACTGCAGGTGAACACCATATATAATTCTTAATGCTCGCATTTGAGCAATCAATACTTTCTTTTTAAGTGGTGAGGAACCACAGAAAATTAGTCCTTACCACATTATTGAGTGGCGAAAATATGCAAAATATGTCAGGAGGTTGATGCCTTTGTTTCCAAGACAGCAGTTATACGAAGATCAAAAGTAGTTGAACTTAATTATTTGAGAAGCTCGGTAATGTGTTTCTTCCAGTTACGATTTTCTACAATATGTACATCCAAAAATTTGGAGTGTTCTCTTCTACGTACTTATTTCTGTTCACGTGCTACATCATAAATTTCCGTTTGTTGTTCAAACATCAGTATGCATCCAAGTTTCAAACAGAGCCATAGATACGCAACTCAGGATGAAACAGCATCAGCTAAGACAATTGTACCAACGAGATGTAGGGGTCTGGGTGTCTACCGATGGGGAATTGATTGTTTACAAGAAAATTGACATAGGTAAATAGAGGATCAAGCGGAGTTCTGTTCCCAATAACGATCTTATCTCAAGGTCACTTCCTGTGGCATATTACACCTGGGGCAGTATTTATCTCCAAGTTCACCGCCCCACCCTCCTTCCACCGTTAAAAACGACATTTTTCTGTGCTGAAAATACTGAAATATGCTCGCATAGGAATGAAATTTAAACTACCATATCCTACAGGCACTGTGTTGAGTTTTGTAATTTACTTTGTCACTCCAAGTACCACCTAGTGGCATTTTGCAAATTGGGCAAGTCAGTCTGTCCAGTATAATCTGCTCGTTGTAGGAAAATATTGTAACCTTGTGTGTGCAGAACTGGACTTTCCAGATCCTTTGTGCACGCAGGTACTGCCGAGCTGCTGCTGAGACTGGATGCCTCAGGTAACCTGGAGACACGGCAGTGAGTGGATGTACGTCTCGACAAGCCAAGGGCTGCAGCTCGTGGCACGTTGTGAATATTACTAAATATCACCTTGTACACTTTGTAAAGTACGAGGGTTGCCCAAAAAGTAATGCACCGCTTTCTTTTTCTCATTCGAAAACAATGCTACGAATGCTAGACGTTATGCATGTACACTCCTGGAAATGGAAAAAAGAACACATTGACACCGGTGTGTCAGACCCACCATACTTGCTCCGGACACTGCGAGAGGGCTGTACAAGCAATGATCACACGCACGGCACAGCGGACACACCAGGAACCGCGGTGTTGGCCGTCGAATGGCGCTAGCTGCGCAGCATTTGTGCACCGCCGCCGTCAGTGTTAGCCAGTTTGCCGTGGCATACGGAGCTCCATCGCAGTCTTTAACACTGGTAGCATGCCGTGACAGCGTGGACGTGAACCGTATGTGCAGTTGACGGACTTTGAGCGAGGGCGTATAGTGGGCATGCGTGAGGCCGGGTGAACGTACCGCCGAATTGCTCAACACGTGGGGCGTGAGGTCTCCACAGTACATCGATGTTGTCGCCAGTGGTCGGCGGAAGGTGCACATGCCCGTCGACCTGGGACCGGACCACAGCGACGCACGGATGCACGCCAAGACCGTAGGATCCTACGCAGTGCCGTAGGGGACCGCACCGCCACTTCCCAGCAAATTAGGGACACTGTTGCTCCTGGGGTATCGGCGAGGACCATTCGCAACCGTCTCCATGAAGCTGGGCTACGGTCCCGCACACCGTTAGGCCGTCTTCCGCTCACGCCCCAACATCGTGCAGCCCGCCTCCTGCGGTGTCGCGACAGGCGTGAATGGAGGGACGAATGGAGACGTGTCGCCCTCAGCGATGAGAGTCGCTTCTGCCTTGGTGCCAATGATGGTCGTATGCGTGTTTGGCGCCGTGCAGGTGAGCGCCACAATCAGGACTGCATACGACCGAGGCACACAGGGCCAACAACCGGCATCATGGTGTGGGGAGCGATCTCTTACACTGGCCGTACACCACTGGTGATCGTCGAGGGGACACTGAATAGTGCACGGTACATCCAAACCGTCATCGAACCTATCGTTCTACCATTCCTAGACCGGCAAGGGAACTTGCTGTTCCAACAGGACAATGCACGTCCGCATGTATCCCGTGCCACCCAACGTGCTCTAGAAGGTGTAAGTCAACTACCCTGGCCAGCAAGATCTCCGGATCTGTCCCCCATTGAGCATGTTTGGGACTGGATGAAACGTCGTCTCACGCGGTCTGCACGTCCAGCACGAACGCTGGTCCAACTGAGGCGCCAGGTGGAAATGGCATGGCAAGCCGTTCCACAGGACTACATCCAGCATCTCTACGATCGTCTCCATGGGAGAATAGCAGCCTGCATTGCTGCGAAAGGTGGATATACACTGTACTAGTGCCGACATTGTGCATGCTCTGTTGCCTGTGTCTATGTGCCTGTGGTTCTGTCAGTGTGATCATGTGATGTATCTGACCCCAGGAATGTGTCAATAAAGTTTCCCCTTCCTGGGACAATGAATTCACGGTGTTCTTATTTCAATTTCCAGGAGTGTATTATTTGAAGTCTCCTGAGTGAGTTTCCGTCACTTCCCACAGATAACGTATCTGCAGGACAGCTTCTAAATGGCGCCTGTAGGTGATGCACGTCACAAGCAACGTGCCGTCATTGAATTTCTCACTGCAGAAAATGAAACTGTGGGAAATATTCACCAACGCTTGTGCGAAGTCTATGAGCATCTACTGTTGATAGAAGTACAGTTAGTCGCTTGGGCATGGAGGGTGAGATCATCAGAAGGCGGTGCGGCAGAGCTCCACCATTTGCAGCGGTCGGGGAGACCACCCATGGCTGTCACGCCTGACATGCAGCAGCGAGCTGATGTCATTAGCGAGGACAGACGCATTACGACTCGGCAGTTGGCGCTGCATCCGTCAGTCAGCAGTGTGGATGCAATTATCAGCACTCTTGGATACTGAAAAGTGTGTGCAAGATGGGTCCCACGGTGTCTAACGGTGCATCACAAATTGCATAGAAAAAACATTTGTCTTGATTTATTGCAACGTTTTGAAACCGACGGGGAAGTCTTCTTATCCCGGATTGTGACAGGTCGAGAAACTTGGATTCACCATGTTGAGACCGAAACAAAACGACAGTCGATGGAACGGCGCCATTCCTACTCCTCACAGAAGAAAAAATTCAAAGCAACTGCTTCCGCTGGTAAGGTCATGATCATTGTGTTCTGAGACTGTGAAGGTATGATTCTCATTGATGTGATGCCAAGGGGCGGTACCATTAATTCAGAAACATATGTCAACACATTAACAAAAAAAAAAAGCCAAGACGCGCTTCCGGTGACTTCGGCGCCACGGCAACACAGGAGCCGTTTTGGTGAAACATGATAACGCTCGACCCACACAAGTCTGACCACTACTGAAAATATCGCAAAACAGGGTTGGACAGTGTTACGCCCGCAGCTCGTGGTCGTGCGGTAGCGTTCTCGCTTTCCACGCCCGGGTTCCCGGGTTCGATTCCCGGCGGGGTCAGGGATTTTCTCTGCCTCGTGATGGCTGGGTGTTGTGTGATGTCCTTAGGTTAGTTAGGCTTAAGTAGTCCTAAGTTCTAGGGGACTGATGACCATAGACGTTAAGTCCCATAGTCCTCAGAGCCATTTGAACCATTTGACAGTGTTACGCCATCCACCCTACAGCCCTGACCTAGCCCGCCCGGACTTCCACTTGTTTGGGTCATTAAACAATGCTATTCTGGAAATTTTGAGGACGATGAGGAC
This sequence comes from Schistocerca serialis cubense, assembly GCF_023864345.2. Classification (NCBI taxonomy): domain Eukaryota; kingdom Metazoa; phylum Arthropoda; class Insecta; order Orthoptera; family Acrididae; genus Schistocerca; species Schistocerca serialis. The sequence goes on from NC_064639.1 coordinate 382,704,015, forward strand.
CTGGTTAACATAGTGAAGCACTGGCTCCGTCACTAGGACAAGGACTGGTACCAACAGGGCATACGAGCCCTTGCCTCACGCCGGAAGAAGGCCATAGAACGGTATCGAGATTACGTGGAAAAATAGGGTATGTAGATACATTACCATTCTTTCGTGTGTGTAATTATCATTATGTTCCATAAAAACTACTGAAGAAAAAATTACTTTCTGCCCTAGTAATACGGAACAAAGTATTTTTGTACAGTATAACAAACTATGTTTAGTGTAATTGTGGAGTACATATTAGGAAAAGGCAGCGAGTCCTTTCGTACTTCGCTCTCCAAACATAAATGTACGAATGCAGGACCAGAGGTATGCAAGTGAGCTGTGTACTTATTTAAATATCGGAATTCTTGCTTGGCAGCGTTCAGTCAAGATGTTCATGGTCTAACATTTTCTATTTCAATTAGCGTATAACGGGAATAGATGTACACTACTGGCCATTAAAATTGCTAAACCAAGAAGAAATTCAGATGATAAACGGGTATTCATTGGAAAAATATATTATACTACAACTGACATGTGATTACATTTTCACGCAATTTGGGTGCATAGATCTTGAGAAATCAGTACCCAGAACAACCATCTCTGGCCGTAATAACAGCCTTTATACCCCTGGGCATTGAGTCAAACAGAGCTTGGATGGCGTGTACAGGTACAGCTGCCCATGTAGCTTCAACACGATACCACAGTTCATCAAGAGTAGTGACCGGCGTATTGTGACGAGCCAGTTGCTCGGCCACCATTGACAAGACGTTTTCAATTGGTGAGAGATCTGGATAATGTGCTGGCCACGGCAGCAGTCGAATATTTTCTGTATATAGAATGGCCTGTACAGCACCTGCAACATGCGGTCGTGCATTATCCTGCTGACATGTAGGGTTTCGCAGGGACCGAATGAAGGGTAGTGCCACGGGTCGTGACACATCTGAAATGTAACGCCCACTGTTCAAAGTGCCGTCAATGCGAACAAAAGGTGACCGAGACGTGTAACCAATGGCACCCCATAGCATCACGCCGGGTCATACGCCAGTATGGCGATGACGAGTACACGCTTCCAATGTGCGTTCACCGCGATGTCGCCAAACACGGATGCGACCATCATGATGCTGTAGACAGAACCTGGATTAATCCGAAAAAATGAAGTTTTGCCATTTGTGCACCCAGGTTCGTCGTTGAGTACACCATTGCAGGAGCTCCTGTCTGTGATGCGGCGTCAAGGATAACCGCAGCCACGGTCTCCGAGATGATAGTCCATACTGCTGCAAACGTCGTCGAACTGTTCGTGCAGATGGCTGTTGTCCTGCAAACGTCCCCATCTGTTGACTCAGGGATCGAGACGTGGCTGCACGATCCGTTACAGCCATGCAGATAAGATGCCTGTCATCTCGACTGCTAGTGCTACGAGGCCGTTGGGATCGAGCACGGCGTTCCGTATTACCCTCCGGAACCCACCGATTCCATATTTTGCCAACAGTCGTTGGATCTCGACCAACGCGAGCAGCAATGTCGCGATACCATAAACCGCAATCGCGATAGGCTACAATCCGACCTTTATCAAAGTTGGAAACGTGATGGTACGCATTTCTCCTCCTTAGACGAGGCATCACAACAACGTTTCACCAGGCAACGCCGGTCAACTGCTGTTTGTGTATGAGAAATCGGTTGGAAACTTTCCTCATGTCAGCACGTTGTAGTTGTCGCTACCGGCGCCAACTTTGTGTGAATGCTCTGAAAAGCTAATAATTTGCATGTCACAGCATCTTCTTCCTGTCGGTTAAATGTCGCATCTGTAGCACGTCATCTTCATGGTGTAGCATTTTTAATGGCCAGTAGTGTAGTAATACTTTAAAGAGTACGTGTTTTTCCTGCATGTGAGATACTTACACTGAATGAGAACAGCCAATGTCTCTCTCAGCAGCGTAAGAGCCTCGGCTGTGACAAACAGCCCCAGAGGAGCCGCGGCTGTTTACTCCACATCAGTTCAGCCCCGCCGCTTCTCACCTCAGCAGCCGTTCCCAGGCAAAACAAGGGGGCGACCGCTCTGTCACGGGCGTTTTGTGCCGCACGTCGGGAGCGCCATTCTCGCGCAGCTCGTCACGTCGGGCCATTTGCGGCTGATCGCTCATCCCATTCTGGGCCGGAGTTTGCAAACCGCGCCGCGACCCCCGGCTGCGCCGCGCTCTAGCCCGCCGGCGGAGACGGCGCGCCACACGGCGGCCGCTATTATCTCGTCATCCCGGCCGGCTGACGCTGTTCGGGGCCCGCTGACCGGCGCGTCCCATCCGTCAAGGGCTGACGCGCGAATAGGACGAGAGCCGGGCCTTAATTCGGAACCAATGAGCGCTGCTCGAAGCGGCGCACGACAGCAGGTGATGGATTAGCGAGCCGGGCCACCCGCCTGCTGCACGTGGCAGGCTAACCGCTGGGCGGCGCCTCCGCGGAAGCCTGCTCCTTCCAACCGGCCGAGATGGAGAACTGTAGCTTGTCTGTTTTCTGAATGGCCCGTAACGTAGAACAGAGATCGTTATCGTGCAGTCAGTGATTTGGCTGCAGTCCTTCCGTTCTTTCCCTCTGTCCTACAAAACAAAATTCGAAGCCTTCTTTGCGACTGTACTTTTCCTTTACAAACACTGATGAGCCAGAACATTGTGGACATCAACCTACTATTGACATAACGTCCAGGCTATAGCAGCGTCACCTGACGAGGAATGGCTGCTAATCAGACACACGCACAGTGCACGTACACTACTGGCCATTAAAATTGCTACACCACGAAGATGACGTGTTACAGATTCGAAATTTAACGGACAGGAAAAAGATGCTGTGATATACAAATGATTTTCAGAGGATTCACACAAGGTTGGCGCCCGTGGCGACACCTACAACGTACTGACATGAGGAAAGTTTCCAACCGATTTCTCATACACAAACAGCAGTTGACCGGTGTTGCCTGGTGAAACGTTGTTGTGTTGATGGCTCTGAGCACTATGGGACTCAACTGCTGAGGTCATTAGTCCCCTAGAACTTAGAACTAGTTAAACCTAACTAACCTAAGGACATCACAAACATCCATGCCCGAGGCAGGATTCGAACCTGCGACCGTAGCGGTCTTGCGGTTCCAAACTGCAGCGCCTTTAACCGCACGGCCACTTCGGCCGGCCAGAAACGTTGTTGTGATGCCTCGTCTAAAGAGGAGAAATGCGTACCATCACGTTTCCGACTTTGATAAAGGTCGGATTGTAGCCTATCGCGATTGCGATTTATCGTATCGCGACATTACTGCTCGCGTTGGTCGAGATCCAATGACTGTTAGCAGAATATGGAATCGGTGGGTTCAGGAGGGTAATACGGAACGCCGTGCTCGATCCCAACGGCCACGTATCACTAGCAGTCGAGATGACAGGCATCTCATCCGCATGGCTGTAACGGATCGTGCAGCCACGTCTCGATCCCTGAGCCAACAGATGGGGACGTTTGCAAGACAACAACCATCTGCACGAACAGTTCGGCGACGTTTGCAGCAGCATCGACTATCAGCTCGGAGACCACGGTTGCGGTTACCCTTGACGCTGCATCACAGACGGGAGCGCCTGCGATGGTATACTCAACGAGGAACCTGGGTGCACGAATGGCAAAACGTCATTTTTTCGGATGAATCCAGTTTCTGTTCACAGCATCATGATGGTCGCATCCGCGTTTGGCGACATCGAGGTGAACGCACATTGGGAACGTGTATTCGTCATCGCCATACTGGCGTATCACCCGGCGTGATGGTATGGCTCTACCCTTCATTCGATCCCTTCGAAACCCCACATTTCAGCAGGAGAATGTATGACCGCATGTTGCAGGTCCTGTGCGGGCCTTTCTGGATACAGAAAATGTTCGATTGCTGCCCTGGCCAGCATATTCTTCAGATCTCTCACCAACTGAAAACGTCTGGTCAATGGTGGCCGAGTAACTGGCTCATCACAATACGCCAGTCACTACTCTTGATGAGCTGTGGTATCGTGTTGAAGCTGCATGGGCAGCTGTACCTCTACACGCCATGCAAGCTCTGTTTGACACAATGCCCAGGCGTATCAAGGCTGTTATTACGGCCAGAGGTGGTTGTTCTGGGTACTGATTTCTCAGGATCTATGCACCCAAATTGCGTGAAAGTGTAATCACATGTCAGTTCTAGTATAATATATTTTTCCAATGAATACCCGTGTATCATATGCATTTCTTCTTGGTTTAGCAATTTTAATGGACAGTAGTGTAGTGTGACTGATCGTGCTGTTCATGTGTAGAATGGGGAAGGTGAGCAATCTATCTGAGTTTGACCGACGGCAGATTTTGATTGGTCCGGAAACTGCACAACTTGTTGGGTATTCGAGGACTGCTGTGGTGAGCATCTTAAGCGCCTGGCGGAACCAAAGTGAAACCACGTCCAGACGCCGTGGGGTTGGCGGTCACCTCTAATTAGAGATGTCGGACGTCGTAGGTTGGACAGACTGGTAAAATAGGACAGGCAGCGAACTGTGACGGAACTAACAAGAGATTTTAATGCTGGGCAGAGTACAGGTGCGTCTTAACACACACTGCACCGAACACTTCTAACGATGGGCCTCCGCAGCTAACGACTCATCCGTGTGCCAATGTTAATACCACGACTTCAGCAACTACGATTGAAAGGGGCGCCTGAACATCGGTACCGGACTTTTGGCTCTGTGGCAGAGCGTTGCATGGTCTGATGAATCTTGACACCTTCTTCATCATGCCGATGGGAGGTGACGAATCCGTCGTCTTCCAGGGAAACGGCTCATTGAACCCTGTACTGTGGGACGGAGACAAGCTGGCGACGTCTCCATTATCTCTGAGAAACATTCACGTGGCCATTCAGGTGTCAAGTGGAGCTCGTTCAAGGCACCGTAATTTCCAAGGAGTGTTGTACACTGGTTTCAGACCACGTACAGCCCTTCATGACGATCATGTTTCCCGACGACAGTGGCATATTTCAACAAGATAATGCGCCATGTCATAAGGATAGGAGTGTGATGGGGTGGTTCCATAAACACAGTGGCAACTTCCAATTGACGTGCTGGCCCCCATGTCCCCAGATCTGAACCCGATGGAACATATCGCCCCCTCCTCGGAATTTCTGGAAATTAGGTGACTTGGGTGTGAAGATATAGTGCCAGTTAGCTGCAATGACCCACCAAGGCCTCATGGCTTCCATGCCACGACGCGTCGCCGCTGTTATCCATGGCAAAGGTGGACATAACGGCTATTAGGTAAGTGGCTGATTAGTGTATATAGCTGTCTCTTGGTTTTTACGAACTGCCTCATGTTTGTAGCTTGCTGATAAATGTCTTTTGCAACTATGGTGACCAGGTTCAAAAAACTCTCCTCTTCCATTCTAAAGTAATTATGAAGCGAATCCCAATCTTGAAGTCCTTAATGATAATCAATACAACATCGAGTATATTCATACTGTTCATGCGAAAAACTTCCGGTTCGGTCCAACTGTCTCGGTGGACAAGTGAGAGGAGACTCAAAGCAACGGCTGAATAACAGCCGAGCATAGCACTTTGAAGGAGTGGCGGTGACACACTCCGACGATGGAATTACCAAGGAGGGATGCAGTAATGCTCCAACTCTACGGCGAAGGAAAAAAGTGGCTGGACCAGAACAAACCACTGCTAGTGATTGTACGAAACGGACTTAAAAACGTGGTCGTAGCCCGAACCCGAGTCCTCCAGGATGGTGAGCGGAACGGGGTGTCGGTGTTAGCGCCGTGGAACTGTGGTGTCGACGGTTTGGAGTCCAGCGACCGTCTCGCGGAGGGCGTCCACTTTTCTGTACAGTTGGCGAGCCTTACGGCGAATGGTCGTCTTGAGAAGGGCCGTATTTGTCTCCTCATGCAGAATGACAATCCTGGTGAGCGGAGGGGCGTGAAGACTCCACCGGAGAACTTTATTCTGTAGGCGCTGGACCGTCAGCATCCGGGACTTACTAATAGTGGCTCACACAGAGGAACCATACGTTAGTGAGGGTAGTACAACGGAGTAATACAGACGGAGCTTGGTAACTAAATTCAGCTCTCGGCTGGAGAAGAGCGGGTACAAGGCCCTAGTCAACTTTAACCTTTTGTGGGTGACGTATTCTGTGTGGCGGTGGAAGAAAAGTTTCTTATCCAACCAGACCCCGAGATACTTGGGCCCACGGGACACGGGCGCCCCCGACTGAGATGTGGCGGAGTAGAGGATCCCGTTTAGTGAAATACACTGCGGTAGTTTTGTCGGCATTGAGGGCAATCTTATTGGAGCGACACCAGGTGACCGTTTCGTCCGCTTGCGCGCGAACTTACATTAGATACTATACTTTAACTGTATTCAACTTAAAACCAAAAATGTGTTTACTTTCTGACGTAGAATGGCAGCCACGTTAAGGTATCTGGTTACTGGGGAAACATGCCAGTTTTAGGCCTACGCAACAAGAATTGCAGCAAATATATTATTTATAATAAATAACGTCGACTATTGCAGTTAATACTTGTATTAAATTAATAATAAAGACATAGAATGTCTTACGAACAAAAGATAACAAAAGATTTGGAAGCAGCTATACACGAACCTATACCTTTCCCTTTATAGTAAAAAACACTACCAATTGCGCTTTAGCTATACACTGCGGCAACGCCTGTTATATAGCGGCTAGTTGTAGTTGTTACCAAAAACATAGAAATGTTCGTGACCGATTTACTTCAAATTTTTGGGTGATACTCTAATAAACGGACATAGGCTACACAAACTTTTAATATGTATATATATATATGGTACACAAATGTATGTGTAATACAATGCCTCGAAAAGTTTTTGAGAGAAAGTGTCATATTTCTCCACTGTACTCTAGTAAACTTTCAGGTGGACACAGGCTACGTATTTTTAAAAAAAGATATGGTAAATAAATATATATGTAATATGCAATTGGAAAACTCTCAGATAGACATCGGCTGTAAATTTTTAAACATATGTGATGCATAAATATATATTTAATACATAAAAGGTAACGTTGTTTGCAGAAATCTTGAGAAGTTCTTGAGTGTTTTACTTCAAACTGTTGCACAAAATCTACTAACATATAGGTAGTCATATGCTACATACTTTTTAAACAATAATGTGCATATTTTCTGTTAAAATCTATTGTGAGAATAAATATGCTGCGGCATGAAAATGTAGAGCTCAGTTTCCAAACTTGCAGTCAGTTTTAACTTATATCAGGGCATTTAAATGATTAGACAAATTGTTTCTTTCACATGCTCTCTTTCCCCATATATATTAAACAAAAGTTATATATGCAACAGTGTGTTGTTTTGTGTTTTACATTGCAGTCAGGTTTCACAGGAAAGAGGAATGTTGTATTTTTGGCTTATCGAATTATTATTAGTTACTATACAGAATCAGAATCATCGAAAACTTTGCATTCCTACCCGTTCACAGATTGCAACTGCGAAGTACCGTCATTGAAACCTCACAGACCCAGTGGAGAGGTCTCTCCTGTATCCCCTCTATTAATAGCGACAACCAATATTTGCATTAGCTTTTTATAGGATTTTCAGAGGGCAGAGCAGCCATGCAGCCAACAGCACGGCGCAGCTAAAGGTAAATGCCGCTGGCAGTGGCATAAAGTTGTTGGATCACCAGTTTGCGTCCACGGTGAAAATGAGCAATCTTGAGTAATCTTTTGCTCATCTTGTCACAAAAACTAACCATCCTCTGTAGACTTGATTGTCATCTTAAATAATACCGAACGTAGGACCGGAATCGGATGATTTGTCGTAATATTTGCCAACTTCACTGTCTAGAAGTAAGAAACATCTTGTAGAGAACCTCTGCTTAAATGTAAAAGCCGGCCGCAGGTTCGAATCCTGCCTCGGTCATGGATGAGTGTGATGTCCTTAGGTTAGTTAGGTTTCAGTAGTTCTAAGTTCTAGGGGACTGATGACAACAGATGTTAAGTCCCATAGTGCTCAGAGCCATTTGAACCATTTTTAAATATAAAATTGTTGTGTTCAGTGGTATTTCTGCTTAACAGGACGTAATGAATTATATTGACAACTGTCCTGAGATTTTCATGTCAAAATCTATGTAAACTCGTCTGCTTCTTTGACAATAATAGAGAAATTAAACCAATTTTACAGCTAAACACCGATGTGCTCTGTCATAAAATAAGTGGCCATTCCTAACCTCAGTCATTCAATCTAGTGACACTAACGGACTCACAGGGTGAGTCAAAAGGAGTGGAGTGTTTGAAGACGGGGAAGGGGGGGAAATGGGTAGAGAAAAGGCTCAGGAGGAGATGGGCAGAGAGAGGGATGAGATGGAGATAGAGGGAGATTGGGTGTAAGAAAGGCGCAGGAGATAGACAGTGAGGGGGGGAGGAAAGGAGGATATGGACAAAGAGAGGGAGAGGGGAGATGGACAGAGAGAGGGGGGAGGGAAGGAGATTAGGACGAATATTCAATTCCTATACATATTTAGCAACTGAGAAGTATTGCCAGCTTTGCTAATATGGTATTCAATAAGTGAAGGCGGTACCTACAGGTATCATTTGATATTTGACTATGACAAATTGCACCGAAAAAGATACGCCCATGACAGATCATGAACGTGCTACAGCACTACACGGTTTATTTTCGTAGCACGCAAGTCATAATACTAAAAGCATCAAATATACGAGGACTTTAACTACTGATATATGGTTACCTGTCGTTTTATTATAACAAATCTTACATAAAACGAGGCGTTTACAAAAGTTCTTCAGTGTACTGGTGCTTTGAAGCGGCTTATGTTTATACCACGTATGTCGCAACAACAAAAAAAAGCTCTAAATACGGAGTTAAGCAATATGGCGACTCGAAAATTTTGCTTGTGACGTAAAACAGATTCCGCAACTCAATGGCCACGTTCCAATCGACGAGGCAACAGTATGACGTGCCAGATGCTTCATTTCACGCTTTGCAAATGTAGTGGAACGTGGAATTCCACGTTGTGACGTCACCAGCTTCTCGTCCACGTACGTTTCCATGTTCCGTGAGAGGACAGCTTAATAACTTCTAGTGGCAGGGCTTTCCATTCCTCCACCAGAATTGTTGGCAATTGCTGAACGGTCGCTAGTGCATGTGGACCTGCTGTGCTTCGTCTAACTCACATGAGTTAATTCGGGGAAACTGGTAGCCTGTTCCAGTCGCCGAATATACTATCGCTCCTAGAGCTCCTACATGTGCACTGTTTGATGCGGTCGCACATTGTCATGAAAAAAATGAAGTAAGTTGGCTAAGGAGTGCATCGTGATCAAAGATTTGTAGATCAGGATGCCCATGCAACATTACATCTCACACTAGGACCAACATAACGTTTAAGAGCATTACGTGTTCCCACCTCTCGCTTTATGAGGGTATGTCCATATGTCCAGAATCACTGCTCAGACCGAATCAACTCTCATCCCGGGAGAGAACGTGGTCCCACTCCAGTCTGTATGTTCTTCGCACCATCGCAAAAGGCGCCCCCGTTGTGCTAGTGCCATTGGAACATAATGTACTGCCAGTCGGGACAAGACACCACTCTAATGCAGTTGCCGTGGCCTGGGAAAAGTGATATTGCCTGCCATGGAGTCTCGTCATACGTGGTTGCCATTGCACCTACTTTTTGACATGGGTTCTTTCTTATCTTCTGCACAATGTAACGGTCATCTGTTGCTGCAGTTGATCTTAGTCGACAACTTCCTCCACTTCCGGCATCAGTACCTGTTGTTCACGACTCTCTTCATGCATGTGAAACAAAACGTGAGCAATTTCAAACTCGTGGGCTACACTCGTCCTGTTTCGTCCAAATGATTCTTCCCCACGTGAAGTCATCCAGATGTTGTCTCAGGTTGTAATGAAGGACACCATCACAGTGCACCCCAACTGCTCTTTAATTGAGACACTCAGTCTTCTTCCGGTTCTTTCAGCTGTCTTGTGCAGTGGAACCAGTCCCATTTGGCGCTACAGTCACGCTGATCTCATGATGGTATGGGGCGAGATGGAACCTCTCAGTCCTCGCCTTCATACGCTCACGCCACGCGGTGTCCATCTCCGGCCAGTTTATACACTCCAACAACTTCCAACACCGTCATTCTGCTACGTGACACGGCAATACCATTTCTACGTCGACATTTTTTATCAATGTTAAAGTACAGACTTTTACAATTTTTTGCTTGTCTTTGTTAACTTTTTTTTTTAAAGTAGACGATCATTATTTGTTTCGAGTATTTGATCTTACTCCAGCACAAAAATTTTATAAGATAAGAGAGTATCAAATAAGAAAATAAAAAAATTCTTAATTTGATACAAGCGATTATACACTCCTGGAAATTGAAATAAGAACACCGTGAATTCATTGTCCCAGGAAGGGGAAACTTTATTGACACATTCCTGGGGTCAGATACATCACATGATCACACTGACAGAACCACAGGCACATAGACACAGGCAACAGAGCATGCACAATGTCGGCACTAGTACAGTGTATATCCACCTTTCGCAGCAATGCAGGCTGCTATTCTCCCATGGAGACGATCGTAGAGATGCTGGATGTAGTCCTGTGGAACGGCTTGCCATGCCATTTCCACCTGGCGCCTCAGTTGGACCAGCGTTCGTGCTGGACGTGCAGACCGCGTGAGACGACGCTTCATCCAGTCCCAAACATGCTCAATGGGGGACAGATCCGGAGATCTTGCTGGCCAGGGTAGTTGACTTACACCTTCTAGAGCACGTTGGGTGGCACGGGATACATGCGGACGTGCATTGTCCTGTTGGAACAGCAAGTTCCCTTGCCGGTCTAGGAATGGTAGAACGATGGGTTCGATGACGGTTTGGATGTACCGTGCACTATTCAGTGTCCCCTCGACGATCACCAGTGGTGTACGGCCAGTGTAGGAGATCGCTCCCCACACCATGATGCCGGGTGTTGGCCCTGTGTGCCTCGGTCGTATGCAGTCCTGATTGTGGCGCTCACCTGCACGGCGCCAAACACGCATACGACCATCATTGGCACCAAGGCAGAAGCGACTCTCATCGCTGAAGACGACACGTCTCCATTCGTCCCTCCATTCACGCCTGTCGCGACACCACTGGAGGCGGGCTGCACGATGTTGGGGCGTGAGCGGAAGACGGACTAACGGTGTGCGGGACCGTAGCCCAGCTTCATGGAGACGGTTGCGAATGGTCCTCGCCGATACCCCAGGAGCAACAGTGTCCCTAATTTGCTGGGAAGTGGCGGTGCGGTCCCCTACGGCACCGCGTAGGAGCCTACGGTCTTGGCGTGCATCCGTGCGTCGCTGCGGTCCGGTCCCAGGTCGACGGGCACGTGCACCTTCCGCCGACCACTGGCGACAACATCGATGTACTGTGGAGACCTCACGCCCCACGTGTTGAGCAATTCGGCGGTACGTCCACCCGGCCTCCCGCATGCCCACTATACGCCCTCGCTCAAAGTCCGTCAACTGCACATACGGTTCACGTCCACGCTGTCGCGGCATGCTACCAGTGTTAAAGACTGCGATGGAGCTCCGTATGCCACGGCAAACTGGCTGACACTGACGGCGGCGGTGCACAAATGCTGCGCAGCTAGCGCCATTCGACTGCCAACACCGCGGTTCCTGGTGTGTCCGCTGTGCCGTGCGTGTGATCATTGCTTGTACAGCCCTCTCGCAGTGTCCGGAGCAAGTATGGTGGGTCTAAAAAATGGTTCAAATGGCTCTGAGCACTATGGGACTCAACTGCTGTGGTCATAAGTCCCCTAGAACTTAGAACTACTTAAACCTAACTAACCTAAGGACAGCACACAACACCCAGCCATCACGAGGTAGAGAAAATCCCTGACCCCGCCGGGAATCGAACCCGGGAACCCGGGCGTGGGAAGCGAGAACGCTACCGCACGACCACGAGATGCGGGCTATGGTGGGTCTGACACACCGGTGTCAATGTGTTCCTTTTTCCATTTCCAGGAGTGTATTATACACACTAAAGGATAATTACAAAATACAGTGTGAATTTGCGTACGTTGTATTGGCCATTGTCCCAGCGTCTCTAAATTCTCGGTATACCATCTCTGTAATACATTTTCCGTCACGCTGTTTGCGACCAACAGTTTATACACAGGTATCCTCTGAGCTGTGAAAGTATGGCTCATTCTGGGCTTTAGTAACTTCCTCCCAGATAGCCCCACGAAGCAGGGAGCAATATTTGAACTCGTTAGTGTCGTGTAGTATCTGTACATATATCGTACAATCGACAGTAGTGACCACTTCTACAACGCGTTCTTGTTTGTCTCAACATAAATAAAAATCATCACGAAAAGGAGCGAGAAGCTGGAACCATGACTGTACATGTTTTTGGACAGTGCACTGACCTGATCCAGGCTAGGATCTTTCTGAATGATGTCAATTGCTCACTACAGTGCTATGTAGGATGCTAACCCTGTTAAGAAATGTGCGAACCCCTCGCCCCCCCCCCCTAAAGACTCCAGAACTCACATATGTATTTCATGGACAGTGTTCTTCCAACAGGGCAAGTAAAGCATGTCTAATGCTATTACAAACAGCCTGAATTTCTTGAGATTCTCAGGTGTCAAGTAACTTACGAGAATGAGACCAGGCAACGTCCCTGTCAATCGTCGATATTTCAACATATGAACATTCCGTCATTTTTAGGCGTAAATGGGAAAAGTGGTAGTTATGAAAAACTAGACCCTCAGTGGGCGGGTCTGCGCTAATCAGGAATTGGAAGATGTAGTCACATCGTAAAAGGACTCACGCCATCTCTTAGCCCTCTTTTTTATCACTGAGGCAGGATTACAATAAAAATTTCCGTCCCTGTTCATAAAGGCCACTGCCCAGTTTAATTTTAAAAGCTTCCTTAATAACGCTGTCCCTGTGACTCGGCTTGTACGCCAGAATCTCTGTGTTGTTGTATTCCATCAGACAGTCTGTGCCAAGAGTCTGCAAGGCCAGAATTTCACGACTGCTTTAAGCGTGTGCGATGCTTAATCTCTATGCACCGACCCTCAGCTGTACAGATGGTCTAACGGATGTTGATATGCTACGGAAGATACAGTAATGACCACTTTACGCAAGCCAAGATAATCCCTTTACACAACCCAAAAGATAATGGCCGAAAATCGCATTTCACAACTTGTTTCCTCAGAATGCGATAAACTGCATTCGAAACACCACCTGCGTATAGCAGGTAATCACTGAACGTTGGCCTCACTTCACTATTATCATTAGCCTCTCGATTCACGGGTGGTCTACAGTGCAACGCGCATCTGACCTGTTTCTCACCTGTACAGGCGAAAGGTTACTTCAAAATGGGCTAATCCAGCTGACTAACTTCCACAGTTTCAGATGGCTTGGATCCTATGATCCAAGGTGCGAGGTACCCCTTCACTTTGATCAGCCTGAAGTTAGAAGTGAGTGTGAGCAGGCTTCCTGGAGGCGGCATATCCCAACGTACTGTCACCCTCTTCCTGATTAACACATCAAGACAGCATCCTTTTCTACTTCCATATTATGGTGAATATTCGGATAGACTCAACAGAGATGTTTTAAAAAGCTGCGCAAATTCTCATTTCCACGAGGCCAAATAGCTAAAGTATCGTCTACATATCTCAAAAAAGTATGAAAGTTCCATGGCGAGTTCATCGAAATCGTCAACAAAAAGACTGACGGCTATAGGAGACAACTGGCTTCCATCGCAATTTCATCTGTCTGCCCATAGAATTGGTTTGAGTAAAAAGTAAGTGGATGTCAACATACAGGGTTAGTCCTTGATGATTTTAAAACTTTCAGGGACAATGGAGACGGGTAGGCCCTAAATGTGTCAATTTGAGGTAAGGGAAGCTGGTCCGAAAACGACCGAGACGAAAGTTAAAAGCGAAAATCTTTCTGATACCTCTGACAGGGGGAATACAAGTATCAGTACTCTTGTTGCTAATATGTATACCTTACGAGCTATGGCCATTTGATCTTCTTCGCTAAAGTGAAACACATCTCTATTACCGAACAAGTACCTCTTAAAATATGCATTTTAGAGACCATATTTATAGGACTTTTCTTTCTTCTATTTGTCCATACTACCATTTTTTAAAGTTGCCTGCACTACAATTTTAGCAACAACAATATCGGTAGATGTATTTCACAGTCGAAGGTATCGGAAAGAATTTCGATTACAACTTTCGACTCCGTCGTTTGCAGATCGGGGTGCCTTACCTCAAACTGGTACATTTTCCCTTCTCCACCATCCCTGAAAGTTTGTAACATCATCAAGAAATCACCCTGTATGTCGAACTCTGTATCAATAGCAAATCTGACAGTCATTCAAAAGCAATCCCTGTTATAGAAGCATTAAATCTGTTCGGTTCCTAAAGTTGCGTACACAGTGACATACCAGAAGACTGAACAGAGCAGCGAAGTGCATTGATACACAGTACGTCGCTGGAATAGGCCTGAGAGGAGTCATTTCCTTATGGATCTGCAGAAGGCCCTATAGTGTAGGAGGGTTACCAAACTAAGAGTTAAGGCTTCTGACAGTATCTTCCGACTAGGAAATTTTCTTCAGGAGGGTGTTGGTACGTTAGTATCCCTCTCAACCAATTTAGGTGGGTCAGCACTCAACTATGATACAAAAAGTCAGATAGTAAACTCTGCCTTTTATGAACATAATCCCATTTTTCCAAGACAACGGAATCATTTCCCTTGCCCGTATGTAAGACAACTATATCAGGATGCGCGAGACGGATCTTTCTGCTGTTGAAGTGTTACTCTTGGGCGAACGTGCCCCCTTTAAAACACAACATACTTCTCTCCTAGTTAAAGGTAGCTTAGAGACAATCTGTTCGACAGAACTTATAAGATCAACAACTGGGAAAAGTTTGGAAATCGGTGCATTTCCCTACCACGAAAAAGGTGGGTCTTCTAATGATTTCTCCTTGAGACTGATCATAGAAAGTCGAAACGTAATTTAACACAGGGAGGCACGGAAACGTTCAAACTTTGGCGAAAGTTGGGCTCACCTAAATTCTAGAGCAGCTCTTCCTTTCATTCTGCGGTCTTTTGTTTCTGAACAAGATTTTGAAAATATGCGACATTGCCTTTCTCAAACATGATAAAGATGCAACAGCATTAATTCACGGATATTAACACAAGAAATTAGTACATTTCTTGAGATGCTTAAAACATGCTAAAAATACAGTTTACCTATGTTATGGCATTCAATTATATAAGTATGTGTTTCTTCACAAGGAAACCAAAATCCTAGTGTCAGGGAATTTAAAATGTGTGGTAGGTCTAACACGAATTCAGAAAAGAGAGAAAACGCTTGTGTAGAAGGATTTCTCGCATGCTCACCTTACAGACCTTCTCATATTTCTCTACGTAACTGGTATTCTGTCACTTATCTGCGGGTAATGATCACTGAACAAGAATTAATTGCGTTTTTCCACTAGTATCGAAATACGACTATGTTCATAATAATCATCATGCGATAAATAACCTTACGTGAAACTATCTCTACACCTACATCTACATCTACATTGATACTCCGCAAGCCACCCAACGGTGTGTAGCGGAGGGCACTTTACGTGCCACTGTCATTACCTCCCTTTCCTGTTCCAGTCGCGTATGGTTCGCGGGAAGAACGACTGTCTGAAAGCCTCCGTGCGCGCTCTAATCTCTCTAATTTTACATTCGTGATCTCCTCGGGAGGTATAAGTAGGGGGAAGCAATATATTCGATACCTCATCCAGAATCGCACCCTCTCGAAACCTGGCGAGCAAGCTACACCCCGATGCAGAGCGCCTCTCTTGCAGAGTCTGCCACTTGAGTTTATCAAACATCTCCGTAACGCTATCACGGTTACCAAATAACCCTGTGACGAAACGCGCCGCTCTTCTTTGGATCTTCTCTATCTCCTCCGTCAGACCGATCTGGTACGGATCCCACACTGATGAGCAATACTCAAGTATAGGTCGAACGAGTGTTTTGTAAGCCACCTCCTTTGTTGATGGACTACATTTTCTAAGCACTCTCCCAATGAATCTCAACCTGGTACCCGCCTTACCAACAATTAATTTTATATGATCATTCCACTTCAAATCGTTCCGCACGCATACTCCCAGATATTTTACAGAAGTAACTGCTACCAGTGTTTGTTCCGCTATCATATAATCATACAATAAAGGATCCTTCTTTCTATGTATTCGCAATACATTACATTTGTCTATGTTAAGGGTCAGTTGCCACTCCCTGCACCAAGTGCCTATCCGCTGCAGATCTTCCTGCATTTCGCTACAATTTTCTAATGCTGCAACTTCTCTGTATATTACAGCATCATCCGCGAAAAGCCGCATGGAACTTCCGACACTATCTACTAGGTCATTTATATATATTGTGAAAAGCAATGGTCCCATAACACTCCCCTGTGGCACGCCAGAGGTTACTTTAACGTCTGTAGACGTCTCTCCATTGATAACAACATCCTGTGTTCTGTTTGCTAAAAACTCTTCAATCCAGCCACACAGCTGGTCTGATATTCCGTAGGCTCTTACTTTGTTTATCAGGCGACAGTGCGGAACTGTATCGAACGCCTTCCGGAAGTCAAGAAAAATAGCATCTGCCTGGGAGCCTGTATCTAATATTTTCTGGGTCTCATGAACAAATAAAGCGAGTTGGGTCTCACACGATCGCTGTTTCCGGAATCCATGTTGATTCCTACATAGTAGATTCTGGGTTTCCAGAAATGACATGATACGCGAGCAAAAAACATGTTCTAAAATTCTACAAGAGATCGACGTCAGAGATATAGGTCTATAGTTTTGCGCATCTGCTCGACGACCCTTCTTGAAGACTGGGACTACCTGTGCTCTTTTCCATTCATTTGGAACCCTCCGTTCCTCTAGAGACTTGCGGTACACGGCTGTTAGAAAGGGGGCAAGTTCTTTCGCGTACTCTGTGTAGAATCGAATTGGTATCCCATCAGGTCCAGTGGACTTTCCTCTATTGAGTGATTCCAGTTGCTTTTCTATTCCTTGGACACTTATTTCGATGTCAGCCATTTTTTCGTTTGTGCGAGGATTTAGAGAAGGAACTGCAGTGCGGTCTTCCTCTGTGAAACAGCTTTGGAAAAAGGTGTTTAGTATTTCAGCTTTACGCGTGTCATCCTCTGTTTCAATGCCATCATCATCCCGTAGTGTCTGGATACGCTGTTTCGAGCCACTTACTGATTTAACGTAAGACCAGAACTTCCTAGGATTTCTATCAAGTCGGTACATAGAATTTTACTTTCGAATTCAATGAACGCTTCACGCATAGCCCTCCTTACGCTAACTTTGACATCGTTTAGCTTCTGTTTGTCTGAGAGGTTTTGGCTGCGTTTAAACTTGGAGTGGAGCTCTCTTTGCTTTCGCAGTAGTTTCCTAACTTTGTTGTTGTACCACGGTGGGTTTTTCCCGTCCCTGTTCTGTACATACAGAGTCGAAAAGTTCGGGTCTGTTTGTTATCAGTAGGTCCAAGATGTTATCTCCACGAGTCGGTTCTCTGTTTAATTGCTCGAGGTAATTTTCGGATAGTGCACTCAGTATAATGTCACTCGATGCTCTGTCCCTACCACCCGTCCTAAACATCTGAGTGTCCCAGTCTATATCTGGTAAATTGAAATCTCCACCTAAGACTATAACATGCTGAGAAAATTTATGTGAAATGTATTCCAAATTTTCTCTCAGTTGTTCTGCCACTAATGCTGCTGAGTCGGGAGGTCGGTAAAAGGAGCCAATTATTAACCTAGTTCGGTTGTTTAGTGTAACCTCCACCCATAATAATTCACAGGAACTATCCACTTCTACTTCACTACAGGATAAACTACTACTAACAGCGACGAACACTCCACCACCGGTTGCATGCAATCTATCCTTTCTAAACACCGTCTGTACCTTTGTAAAAATTTCGGCAGAATTTATCTCTGGCTTAAGCCAGCTTTCTGTACCTATAACGATTTCAGCTTCGGTGCTTTCTATCAGCGCTTGAAGTTCCGATACTTTACCAACGCAGCTTCGACAGTTGACAATTACAATACCGATTGCTGCTTTGTCCCCGCATGTCCTGACTTTGCCCCGCACCCGTTGAGGCTGTTGCCCTTTCTGTACTTGCCCAAGGCCATCTAACCTAAAAAACCGCCCAGCCCACGCCACACAACCCCTGCTACCCGTGTAGCCGCTTGTTGCGTGTAGTGGACTCCTGACCTATCCAGCGGAACCCGAAACCCCACCACCCTATGGCAAAATTCTTAACTACAAAGGCGGAGCAATGTATCAGGATTAGAAACCTCATCCGGAAGTTCGTAATTGGAAGCGTACGCTCGTATAATTTAAGTATCATAGAACTGCTTCCTTATTTCCACCGCAGTCCAGTATCTCGCAGATAATCTTAATGCTTAAGCGTGCAGGTGTGTAGACTGATACACAGCATATAGCTGTGAAGGAATTCTAAAGATGTATCTCAAAACGACCTTGTGATGATCCGTTGTATATCGAAATATCATGAATGGATTCCAAAGAATGAGTAACACAGTTACAAAATCATTATAAATTTTGCCAACTGCGCTACCCGGTCACACTGACGGATCCACCAAAATTTTTAGTTGCTACACGCCCGGAACCCCCTGCCCCCTCCTCCTCAAAGAAGAGAAGACGTCGTCTTAGAGTCCCATAAACCAAAAATATTTGAGAAGGTCGATTTACTAGGTTTCTTTTAATTTACTTAATTAACAAGAAGTTCATCGCAACCCGGTTCTGTATAAATGCCTCATGAGCGTAGAACTCTCCGTTCAACTTCTGAATTGAAACAGATTGAACACGACATATGATGAATTGAAAAAGAATGGAATTACGTAGAACGACATTCAGAGTTTCTTACCTAAAGGAAGTTCATAAAATTCTTAACTACAAAGGCGGAGCAATGTATCAGGATTAGAAACCTCATCCGGAAGTTCGTAATTGGAAGCGTACGCTCGTATAATTTAATTATCATAGAACTGCTTCCTTATTTCCACCGCAGTCCAGTATCTCGCAGATAATCTTAATGCTTAAGCGTGCAGGTGTGTAGACTGATACAACCCTAAAATTAAAATTAGGTCACGTAGCAGTTGTTAAGGTGGAAAGCGTTCGTCTCCTCTATGCAGCTTCTGTTTGGTGTGAAGATGACACTGAGGGATGAGTATTACAATGTACGGATGTTCTGACAACGAACCCAACGGTGAAATACAGAGATTAAAAGCTCTGAGAAACGCAAAGTGAACGCTGCGCAGTCGCGGGAGCAAGTAGTAATTCATAATATTGTTGTCAATAACGCTTCCTCGATACATATATTATCGATTATGGTTTGAGAACATCATGGCTGCTTTCTTAGATATCACTGAAGAAACAACAGCAACCAGCTACACTTTCTGAATGAATGATGTGTTCCAATGCAACTAATTTGTGTGTTGGGCCATTGTCAGACAGCAGCGAAGATTTCCGATACGAATTTCACAGTCTTATCCTACAGAATAAAAAATGTCCGTGATTTTGTAGTTAACATAAACTTTTAAATTATGTGCATTGTCTGTGCATTTTATTTACTTGAGGAAAAGTTCTCCCTTTTACATTACAGAATAGGCGTCTGCTTCATTGATACGTGACATACTGAACCATTAGTTAGACTAAAGATACGATGGCGGACACATGTGTTGGCATCTGATTGTGATATGAGTGTACGAAAGGACAGGATAGTACAGTAATGAAACGCCTTTGCAGTTTTGATGTCTATGACAGCAAATATTCTTGTCTTAGTCGAGATCATCATGAAAGCTATCGCTACATTTTATTTTAAAACATAGTGGCAACATCTAATGAAGTTTTTTATTTTATTTTTCGTTTTATTTTCTTTTTTCAATTTTTCAGGATAATGTTTTGTTTGTCTTCTTGATTAAGTAGATAAGCAAACTTATTCTCTCTTTCAGTATAAAATTGTAGGAGTTGGATGAAATTTTGTAGGTGCATTTGGTTTCTTTAACTGATCAATCAAGATGTAGTCAGGTTTGTGGTGTTTCTGCATGTTTTTAGTTCTTCCGACAAATTCATAGTATTCCTTTCCCAGAAAGGTGTAGTATTTCAAATTCTCTTCAATGCTGTTCTCTGTGTACACATTTTGGCCTATGTGAGCAACAAAAATTGATTAATCTATATAGTCTAAGTGCTCCTACTCTGCTCTATTTCCCCCGAAATGATCCTAACAGTTTTCGACTGTAAATTGTGCAAGTGTTTTGCAAGGAATCTCTTTCTACTAAAGGGAAATTTCCAACTATTCTTCCAATTACTCATACGAGTTACACACAACTGAATCCGCGAGTTCGTTCCATTTCATAACCGACATACTTTTACTTTCACGTTACTTAAAGCGGCGAATGAACCTAGGTGTAAATCTTTCGTCATATTGGCCAAAGCTATTACTTTTTGTCACTTTCATTAGCTGACAGTAAGAGCTAGTTCTCAGACCTGGCACCATACAGATATTGTATCAACGTATAAATTAATATTACTGCACACTCTGTAAGGCAATATTTCCTCGTAGATCATCACGTCATCTATGGTAGCTTGAGACTTGCATGTAAGACCATAAGGCAAGTCACTATTACATGTATTAACAGGGGGGAAGTTTTTACAGTTCCCAGGGGGCATATTCGACTTACTTCTTAGTCTGTAAAAGGTTCTCTGTGGAGGATAGTGAACCGTGTGCTCGACGAAAAGAGGTACTCACTGCTGTCACAAACTAAGCCCAGTAGATCTACTGAGGATTTCATCTTTAGAAGGCTCCGGATCGCTGCAAAACTGAGCGACTTTCGAAAATATAGAACAGTAACTTCAGTTTTTGGTTTTTATATTATCTGTTTATTTTCAAACCATGTTAATTTCCATGGCGGGCGTCATTTTGTCTCCGTTATGTCATTGGGTTTGAACTGAGACGTCAGTAACAAGGGAGGGGAGTACTGTATTGCCTGTTCTCCTGACCATTTTTTTATTTTTTTAATTTTTTTTTAATTTTTTTATATTTATTTATTTATTTTGAGATGTGTGTGTTCTTCGCCTTCATCCAATGGTTATGAGCAACTCTTCGTTGAATGCGCCTGCGGTAAATTGTGATTAAGAGTGTAGTTAATTCATTTTCGAGATTATTTACAAATGTTGAAACGGACGGTTTGGGCTTGTAAGACCTTTCTAGTTTCTGGGATCTGATTCGATTTTGGACATTACTAGCTATTTCATCTACTTAATCCATGGTTAATATGGTGTGGTAATTAAATAGTGAGAGCTTTCCTTGAACCAGCTGTGTGAAGAAACTGTAAAAACTACTGAATATTCTTCATGGAGTATTTACTTTGTCTTTTCCGGTTCTATTAGGAAATGTTGTCAGGCTGACGAAACAATTTTTCAATACTATATTTCAATGACCGTCTTAGTCGATCAGGGACGGCTTCCGGCGTACTAGGTGTCCACAATGAATTGAAAAGTCATCAAAATATTGATCATTAATGTGATACTGGCAGTCGGAGTATAAGTATCTTCTTTCAATATCGTCGAGGAAATTCAGGAACAATATCTAGACCCTAATTTATCTTCCACAGAGAGTTTTGGCACACGACGCAATAGTTTTCGAGAGCTTACCGTATTTGCTTTATCAAGTAAGCGTGCGTTAGTTACATGTCCGCATCTACGATCATTCTGGTCTACAAGGATCCATTAAATTATAGGTTCGTAGATATTAGTCGATAATAGAGACCTTCTTCCGATTTTGCTTCCATTTATATTGCGGATGGTCCGATGTAAATGCCCAATTAACTCTTACATTTTCGAGGAAATACATTATGCACCTTTCTCTTAGGTTTTCCTTCAGCTAAAGAGATGTTATTTCCAGACGAGAAATCAAGGGCAACAAACTCAGTGTGTTAGATTTTCTTGTCAGTCCTAGTTGTGGGTCACCAATATGGTAATAGCGAAAACCCATGATGCCTTGCCCCAGCGCTTCATGGCGAAGCAATAAAATAAATACTCTCGTGCCTTTAATTCAACAAAATATTTCAGTCAGAACCACTTATGTTCATAGTAACTATTCAGTTGGCAAGTATTTTTTTGCATTAGTAACTTATTTTCACATCACAGAAGATAAGTTTCCCTCGAGATCCTCAGGAGCTATGACATTGAGATACTTTTTTTTGTGATAGCGTGGCGGTACCATGTCACAAAAACGACAAATGATAGATCTGTGAACGAATGAATGAACGTACAGTCTTGTGCAGGTCAGGTGAAATCTAAATGTACTTCCTGGGAACCAAACTTGGGTTCAGCACAGAGAAAGTTAATCAATGACTAACAGTATAGCATTTTATAACCTATAATGTTGCGTTTAAGTATGTGTGTCTGTGACGAACCATACCTTAGAATAATGAGACTGCGTAATATTATTTTCATTGGGGCTCATTCACTCTGAAAAAAGGTCAGCTTTTATATGGAATTCAGTGACCACTGAAAGCAGCAGCATAAGTATACAAATACATCATATTTTACAGAAACCATACAGGTTCTTCTAAGATTTTTCCATACAGTGGAATCTTCACTTCATTGTATGATTCGTATTTGTGTATCACACGTGACAAATTGTGACGGTATAAAATCGGTGAACCTGTCAACACCCGTCACGCAAGTTTTTGGAGCCGATGTTGAAAATGTTTAATAAAAGTTAGGAATTTACACATGAAATACGCAGATGTACGTCTTTTTATTTTGACAATCGATTTCGATCACAGTCTCACCATCTTCGGTTTATCTGTGCCAGTGGAGAACAATAATATGTCACGTACATACACAAACTGAACATTGTGCCTTACAAAACATTTTTCATCAAATATACATGCAGCAGATACAGAGGTGACAGAAGTCTGGAATACCTCCTAATATCATGTCGGGCCTCCTTTTTCTCGGTATAGTGATGCAACTCGACGTGTCATGGACTCAACAAGTCGTTGGAAGTCTCCTGCAGAAATACTGAACCATGCTGCCTCTACCGTCGTCCATAACTGCGAAAATCTTGCCTGTGCAGAATACTGTGCACGGCCAGATCTCTCGCTTGTGTCTCATAGATGTTCGATGGGATTGACGTCGGTGGACCTGGGTGGCCAAATCATTAGCTCGAATTGTTCAGAATGCCCTACAAACCAATCGGGAACAATTGTGACCCCCCGTGAAATAGCGCATTGTCATCCATAAAAATTCCAACGCTTTTTGGGAACATGATGTCCACGGATGGCTGAAAATGGTCTCCAGTTAGCCGAACATAACCATTTCCAATCAACTATCGGTTCAGTTAGACCAGAGGACTCATTCAATTTCATGTAAACACAGCCTACACCATTATGAAGTCACCACCAGCTTCCATAGTGCCTTGTTGACAATTTACGTCCATGGCGTCGTACGTTCTGCGCCAAACTCAAATTCTACCATCAGCCTTTACTAATTAAAACCACGACTCGTCTGACCAGGCAACGGTTTTCGAGACGTCTAGAGTACAACAGATATGGTCACGAGCCCAAGAGAGGCGCAACAGGCAGTGTGCTATTAGCAGAGACACTCGTGTCGGTCAGTTGCTGCTATTGCCCATTACAGCCATATTTCGCTGTACTGTTCTAACAGATGGGTTAGTAGTACGTCCCACATTGATTTCTGCAGTTATTTCACGCAATGATGCTTGTCTGTTAACACTGACAACTCTACGCAAACGCTGCTGCTGCTCTCTGTCGTTAAGTGAAGGCCATCGGCCGTTGCGTTGTTCATGGTGAGAGCTAATGCCTGACATTTGGTGTGCTCGTCACACTCTTTACACTGTGGATCTCGGAATAATGAATTCCCTAAATATTTCCGAAATGGAATACACCATGCGTATAGCACCAACCATCAATCCGCGTTCGCCGGCAGTTGTGGCCGAGCGGTTCTAAGCGCTTCAATCTGGAACTGCGCTGCTGCGATGGTCGGAGGTTCGAATCCTGCCTCGGGGATGGATGTGTCTGATGTCCTTAGGTTAGTTAGGTTTAAGTAGTTCTAAGTTCTAGGGGACTGATGACCTCAGATGTTAAGTCCCATAGTGCTCAGAGCCAATCCGCGTTCAAAGTCTGTTAACTCCCGTCGTGCGGCTATTATCACGTCGGAAACATTTTCGCATGAATCCCCTGAGTACAAATGACACCTCCGTTAATGCACTGCTCTTTCATACCTCGTCTACGCGATACTATCGCCATTTGTATATACGCATATCGATCGTTATTCCATGACCTATGTCACCTCAGTGTGCAAAGAGATCACTTAAGTTGACAAAGGATATACTTAAAAATTGCTGTAATTGGATATGGACGCACAATTCACAACTGCCGGCCGGAGTGGCCGAGCGGTTCTAGGTGCCACAGTCTGGAACCGCGCGACCGCTACGGTCGCAGGTTCGAATCCTGCCTCGGGCGTGGATGTCTGTGATGTCCTTAGGTTAGTTAGGTTTAAGTAGTTCTAAGTTCTAGGGGACTGATGACCACAGCAGTTAAGTCCCATAGTGCTCAGAACCATTTGAACCATTTTTGAATTCACAACTGAAATATGTAATGAAAATCTTCAAAAGCTCCATTTTGGGACCACTTGTGAATACAAAAGTACATATTTAATAATAGCACAAATTATTCCTAAATGGGGCATTTAAAGAATTCGGTTTCTAATTAATATAGTTGTAAGCACTTATTATATAGATATATTGTTCTCCTTCAGTACAGATGGCCTAAGGATGGAAGACTGTAACCTTTTGCACAGAGTAGTATGAAAGCGAAGAATAAAATGTTTTGAGATGTCTCGAGCCGCGAGTGGGCAGACAAAATCCCAGGGAGGGGACATCAGAACCTAAGTGAACATGCCTGTCCGGTCTATTGCTCCTATGGCGGCGAGTCTCATTGCGCCTTTATCTGAAAAGTAATATAATGATGTTTCGGTATTTGTTGATGACACGAGGGCAGCAGCTAAGTTAGGGAAATGGTTAGAGGAAACGCGTCTCTACATGGTTAAATTACGATTAGTGGGTGACACTAAAACGTAGGGCTGTACTATGAAACGCTTAGGAAGGCATAGACATTTCACCAGATGCTTGTAGGCCTTGTGGATTTCCGTAGAACAGTTTCTGCTACATATCCAGCAGTACCGAGAGAAGCAGCATTACCATGTTAGAGAAACAGCATAACCATGTTATGCATAATATTACAGCTACCAGTACCGTAGCGATTCTTATTGCCATTTGGGTAATCTGCTTTTTTTGAAAGCGAAAGCGGAACGACACCCAGAGCTAACCGTGCATCGGTTACCTATTGCCTGGTTTAGTAATGCGACAGGAAGTAATACGGAGTAATTAAGTCGAGTCGTAAATCCATGTGGTGGTGAATAAAAGATAAGTCATCAAGGAATTAATGTAATAGACTAAGGAATTATGCGTAAGAGACAATTCTTCGTGAAATAAGCGTTAATTGGAGGGCAAAGATACCCAGTGATGGGCGAAATAATTATGAAGATGTGAATATTGAAATCAGCAGGAGAGAGGATCTGAGTGCACAAATTCGGGAGGTTTTATAAATGATGGAGAAATGTTGCACAGTGAAGAACAAATTTTTTTGAGCAGTTTGGAACGACATCCATGATAGCGTGCTGCGTGGAATGCAATCGCTGCCTAACAGATATAAACACTCGAGGAAGCCGGAGCACAAACAAGTGAGGAATACATTGTCACAGACTGTGCAACTGGGAGCATTAAAAACAGCTGATTCAGCACCACAATGCCTTTTTAAGGAGCCATAATTCTTTTAACAAGACAGCGTGGAGTAACTACAGTCAATGATTATGGGCGAACGCCTTTCTGGCTGCTAACTCTGTACAAAAGAATGGTCTGAAACTAAACATTAATTCAGTAAAGTACACTGACAGGCTTTGAAAGCTGGAGCACATGTGGTCACCCTTATGGGGGGAGCCACTTCATTGACCACTATACAGCCGTCTCCTTTCTACTCCTCAGGGTCAGAGTTTAATATTTTCGTCTTCATAACTGGCACCAACAGGAAACCAGATCCGTTAGTTCAGATTGGTCTGGTGATATACGACGAAGCGTGGGTACTGCTTCCAGTTTGGAATTTGTTTCGAAGTGTCCACAGCTGTGAGCTGCCATTCCGTTCGGTCTGACTGAAAATGAGGACTAGACAGATCTTCTGTGGATGCGCAATAGATCTGCCTCACTATAAGCAGGGCACCGAGTGCTACTACTCCTTGGTAGTGCATGTACAGTTTTATTGGCTGTATGCTGGGACCACCCCTCGGGCTTTCACGACGCTGTTGAGACTTTCGCATCCTTGCCATCACGACAACTGTCATCACGGATATGCAGATTTCTGGAGCCAGGCATAAGTGCAGTAGGCTCAACGAGAACACTGAAGCTTCGGCGGATACCCACACTTAGGGTACGAGCCGACCGCCGCTCCACCCGGCAGGAGGCCACAGAACTGACTGTGGGCAACACCAGGAGCTTCGATACCACATTCTGTGACAGATGATGACGTGCCACTGCAATATGGATGTATCACAGCTGCTACTATGCTGTCATGAAAAGGAGACTGAATCACTGTAAAATCCTCGTCAATAAATAGATGTTAATTAAATGCTGTCTCGTTGCCGCCTTAGGAGTGATACAGTTCTCGCTGCTAGACCGTCATGAATCCTCGTTGCAACAGGCTTAGCCACATGACAGACAACACAGGAGACTTGTGCAGAGATTTTGATGGCGAGGATTACGTAGGTATCTAATGTTCAAATGGCTCAAATGGCTCTGAGCACTATGGGCTTTAACTTTTGAGGTCATCAGTCCCCTAGAATTTAGAGCTACTTAAACCTAATTGACCTAAGGACATCACACACATCCATGCCCGTGGCAGGATTCGAACCTGCAACCATAGCGGCCGTGCGGCTCCAGACTGTAGTGCCTAGAACCTCTCGGCCACCACGGCCGGCTATGTGATGTAGGGGAGCAGGAAACAGCCTAGTTAACAACTTAGAACATAGCATTAACAGTGACCTGGAGAAAGTAGGAGCACCAACACCACACACTCGTGTGCATTTTGTCAACGTTTTGCAGTGACATGACCAGCTGTTAGCCATGTGAACAAAGACCTGAGCGAGTTGCTTTTCACTGAAACAACGTCTTGTATCTGACCCATGTCTGTTTCTGCGATTGGGAGATGGGGATACACTAATCATGGCATGCTTCTAAATGGGAGGAGGAAGGAAGGATTAACTGAGTATTCTGCAGAAAGTGTAAGGAGAGCACAAGCTCACAAGACAAAATTCCTTTGATTACTGGAACCAAAGTCACACTTTTTTATGTTAGAATCAGGTTACGGACAAACAGTACTGAAAGAAGTTAGAGAAATACTAGCCCATATATGTGTAACAGATTAGAGAAAAATAAAATTAATTTGTTTCATGAGATCATTAGAGGGTTGAAAAACCAGATACATGGGTTTATCGTATGCACAGAAGATGTGGAAAGTTCTGAAGGGGTAGCTGTTCTGTGCCTCTCTGAATACCATTTAACCACAGGGATGGAGAAGTTAAATATCAGGGATTATAGACTTGCATCATTTTTATGTAGAGTTAACATGGAGAAAGGTGGACCTGCAACATATGTAAGGTTGGACACATGGTCAAAAACCTGGAAACAAATATTTTTGTGCTGATCAGAACCTAGAAGTATGTGCTTGTGAGCTTTTAGTGCAGAATACTTTGTAACCGCCCACAGATCCCCTCTAGGAAACTTTCAGCTATTAATGAGAAAACTACATACATTATTGAACTACTTGTCAGACATGGAAAAGTTAGTAGTTTTTGGAGATTTCAGTGTACATGTTTGAAAGATACAGGCAGGAAAAGTGAAATAGAATTATTATTTGACTGTTTAATTTTAATTTCAGTGGTCAATTTTCCAACTTTTGTGCAGCAGAATAGTAGGACACTGATTAATAACTTTTCATAGACAGTGCTCATGCTAAAATCATTCCTGCGTACCCAGTTTCTAATCGGGTCTCCGATCATGATGCACAATTAATGGAAGTAAACAGTCTGGCACATTACAGCCTGGACACACTCATACAAAGCAGTTAGGTTCATTAATGAGAACAGGATACAATAATTTATGATTACACTGAAAGGGATGGTAACGGTTGAAGTATCTATAGGAACAGATGCTAATGTCAAATTTAATTTTTTACATACTAAATTTGTGTGAATACTTTCCAAGTTACTTTTGAATACATTATGGGAGTGACAGTGTGTTGTGGGTTGCCAGGAGAGCCAACACGGTATTATTAGAGGAAGCCGAAAGCCACGCGTTTTAGCTCACGCAGGCTGGCGTGAGGTCTGGAACAGGACAAGGAAATTAGACTTTAGAAAAACGGACGTAGCTGGTGGAATACTTAACTTTAATCCATTAATGATGAGCGTCGCTCTTGACGGTGCATGATTACAGTATCAATAGTAACTGGTACTGGCGCCTTGCTAGGTCGTAGCAAATGACGTAGCTGAAGGCTATGCTAACTATCGTCTCGGCAAATGAGAGCGTATTTTGTCAGTGAACCATCGCTAGCAAAGTCGGTTGTACAACTGGGGCGCGTGCTAGGAAGTCCCTCTAGACCTGCCGTGTGGCGGCGCTCGGTCTGCAATCACTGATAGTGGCGACACGCGGGTCCGACGTATACTAACGGACCGCGGCCGATTTAAAGGCTACCACCAAGCAAGTGTGGTGTCTTGCGGTGACACCACACAGTGATCAATGTGTTACAAATATGTGCTATAAAAACAGTCTTGATCATGATTTATTTATTAAAGTGACCGGTTTCGATCACTACTGTGGTCATCTTTAGACCGTTGAGTAGGAACTTCTTTCTGCTGGAGAATAGAGAGTAGTGATTCTCCAGCAGAAAGAAGTTCCTGCTCAATGGTCTGAAGATGACCACAGTAGTGGTCGAAACCGGTCATTTTAATAAATAAATCGTGATCAAGACTGTTTTTATAGTTAAAAAAACTTTTAAAGTTGTTTTACTAAAAAAATATCCATTAAGAAAACAAGTAATCCTTGGATAACAAAGAGAATTAAAATATCAAGAGGGAGACAGAAACTTATGTAAAACCCCAAAAAAGTCAAGATTGAACATTACTTTCATATTACAAAAATACTTTAGTATATTAAGAAGAGTCATTAAAATGTCCAGAAGTATCCATGTCCTGCCAGAAATACACTGATGTGCCAAAGAAACTTCTACACTTGCCTAATATCGTGTAGGGCCCCCGCAAGCATGCAGAAGTGCCGCAACACGGCTTGGCATGACTCGACCAATGTCTGAAATAGTGTTGGAGGGTATGGACACCATGAACCCTGTTGGGCTGTCCATAAATCCGTAAGAGTACGAGGGGGTGGGGATCCCTTCTAAACATCACGTTGCAAGGTATCCTAGATATGTTCAATAATGTGCATGTCTGGGGAGTCTGGTGACCAGAGGAAGTGTTTAAACTCAGAAGAGTGTTCCTGGAGCCACTTTGTAGCAATTCTGGACGTTTGGAGTGTCGCACTGTCCTGCTTGAATTGCCCAAGTCTGTCGGTATGCACAATGGACATGAATGGATGCAAGTAACCAGAAAGGATGTGTCACGTGTCAGAATCGTATCTAAACGTATCAGTTGTATCCTATCACTCCAACTGCACGCGCCCCACACCATTACACAGTCTTCACCAGTTTGAACAGTCATCTGCTGACATGCGAGGTGCATGGATTCTTGAGGTTGTCTGCATACCCGTACACGTCCATCCGCTCGATACAATTGGAAACGAGGCTCGTCCGACTGGTAACATGTTTCCACTCATATTTCATGAGATCATTAGAGGGTTGGAAAGCCAAATACATGGGTTTATCGTATGCATGGAAAATGTGGAAAATTCCGAAGGCATAGCTGTTCTGTTGATGAATGGAAACAGTCATCAACACTTCAATGTCGGTGTTGACGGGCGCAGGCGAGGCGTAAAGCTTTGTGTCGTGCAGTCATCAATGACGTTTCATTGAATGGTTCGCACATTGACACTTGTTGATGGCCCAGCATTGAAATCTGCAGCAATTTGCGGAAAGAGTTGCACTTCTGTTACGTTGAAAGATTGTCTTCAATCGTCGTCGGACCCGTTCTTGCAGGATCCTTTACAGGAGGCAGCGAAGTCGGAGATTTGATGTTTTACCGGATTCCTGATATTCACGACACACTCTTTACATGGTCGTACATGCAAGTCCCACTTCATCGCTGCCTCGAATATGCTGCGTCCCAAGCGCCGGCTACAACACCACGTTCAGACCCACTTAAATCATGATAACCTGCCATTGTAGCAGCAGTAACTGATCTAACAAAAGGTTCAAATGGCTCTGAGCACTATGGGACTTAACATCTGAGGTCATCAGTCCCCTAGAACTTAGAACTACTTAAACCTAACTAACCTAAGGACATCACACACATCCATGCCCGAAGCAGGATTCAAACCTGCGACCGTAGCGGTCGCACGGTTCCAGACTGAAGCGCCTAGAACCACTCGGCCACTCCGGCCGGCCACCGATCTAACAACTGCGCCAGACACTTGTTGTCTTATACACGCGTAGCCGGCCGCAGCGTCGTATTCTTCATGTTTACATATCTCTGCATTTGAATACGCATGCCTATACCACTTTCTTTGGCGCTTCGTTGTAAATAACGCCAATAATTAGATTCAATCTATATAGAACATTGTTAAATCGGATACAGGACAGCCATTCAGTGTATAAGTTAAACTAAATAATAACAATTAAATTAATTGACAATGTTGTGACTCTTAATTTACAAGTTGCAAGTAATTTTAAAAATCACTTTCTAAATATATCAGCAAATATAGGATTAAATGGTTCAGTTCAAGAAGCAAGAGAATATATTAAAAAGTCATTCCAAAAAGCTTTAAGCAACTAGAAGTTGCACCAACTTCCATCACTGAAATTAATAAAATCTGAAAGCAGAAGCTTTTGCATGTTTGATGGTATTCCAAACTAGAAAGTAATGTCCTTAGTGATATATGCAAAGCATCATTGACACAGGGAATTTTTGCAGCCAGGTTAAAACACGCAATTATTAAATGACTTCATAAGAAAATTATCAGAGGCTTAAACAATTACTGTCCAGTTTCCCCAGTGACAGCTTTTTCTTAAATAGTCGAAAAAGTAATGTACTCAAGAGCGGTCGGACACTTAAGTGGAAAGAACTTACTTAGTTCATCGCAGTTTGTATTCCAGAATGGTTGCTCGAGTGAGGAATTTATACAAACACTCTTCAAATAGTAAGAGCCTTAGTTTATAATACAGGGTGTCCTAGCTGTCTTGTCCACCCAAAATATCCCTGGAACAATAACAGCTATTGGAAAACGACTTTCACCGGTATCAATGTAGGGCTGGGGCACATGAATGTACATATTTGGAAACATTCTAAAACGAAAGCATATGTGTTTTTTAACACAAACTTATGTTTTTTTTTTAAATGGAACTCCTATATTTTTTCTTTAGCAGTCCATAGCATGACAAAGCACATACACAATGGCGTTGATTGCATCGCAATATTCCCATTACATCCCTATATATTAAGACGCGAATTTGACGCTTGAAACACCCGACATGCGCTGCTGGCGCACGTCCTCAGGCTCAGGCATGAACCCCATGCTGCCCGTAATCGCGATGTGATTGACATGCGTAATCACACTTCCATACTACATGGTGCCTATGGGCGCCAAGGATAGCGAAAATCCTTCCAATCAGAAGGCTGAACCTGCCCATCGGGGTCTCCAAGCCATTCACGCTGTATGACTTATTTTTATGATCCAGCTTTAAGTTCTTAGTTGATGGAATGGAACTTAAGCAGACGACAGTAAAGGTGAGCTACCTATCAGGGTCAAATGGTTTGCAAAATTTCAATATCCATGGTGTAACACCCCACTTGTCACTTATCTGGTTTTGACCGGTGTTCACCCCAGCTAATTGACTAACAGATCAACAGAGAGTTCGAAACTGCCACAATAACGGATAACGCAAAGAAAGTAATAAGGCCCTGAGACTGCTGACTGAACTGTGGTGGCAGTGTTGACATTAATTGATTCAGATTTGATCCCTTTTAATTAAAAAGGGGTGCACATTGATTTTATATTCAGCTATTGAACACCAGATGCAAATGTTGAACATAAAATTAATTAAGAAAGTGACTTGGGATTTCAACTACTTGATTGAAAACAGATGCAGTCGATTAGCACAAATTTATTTAAACTCACGACCTTCAATCATAACATTACATGATTCTCCTAACAGGCAGTGGGAATAAATTGCGTTCACACAGAGTAAAGCGTGATAAATCAAAAGTAATTCCTATCGACTGACACAGGCGTAATGCGAAGTGCGAGAAGAATTCTACAATACACGGCCCACGAAACTCTCGTGGAAACTTTGCCGGCGTGATCCAACAAATTAATCAGTGACCTAACTCAAGCCCGAGCGGGCGCAATATCACCAAATTCCGCGTGGCGGGGCGGCGTCGTTGTGCGAACGTGGGCCGGCCTCGTGGTGCTGCAAGGCTGCACTCGTCTATTCACTCCTAGCTATCTTGCTCAGTACAAAGCTGAACGAAAAGTTTCTATCGCCAAGCTCAAACGTTCCGTTTGCTAAGTCCTAAACTGCAGAGATGCGCACTCTCTCGCAGGCAAGCTGAGTAAAGAACGCCATGTCCGCACTCTAGGCAAGCTGGGAACAGAACACCTCTACGGAGACTTCTGCCAGTCTGCTCTTCGCCTCAGTTTCCCCTCCAGCAAAATCACTTACGCCAATTTCAGCGCAAGCCACGTTAATTATGCGTTGCTTCCTAGTGCTGACCAATGCCTGCTCTGGGAAGTGAAAAAATTCCCACAAAATTTCTCTTCCTCTCAACTTCTGCTATTTTGTTCCTCCCAGGCTACCCATCAAGGTTAGCATCTGCATAAAACACAAATGTTTCCGAAATTCTGACTCCCAGGAGAGTACTTCAAATTCCTTGGTCCTGTGTTCCCATCAGAGGACGGCGTATTTCATTCTGTCACTCTTCACCTGTTTACTTCAGACTCTGTGGACCGTGAATTCAGCATGAAGTTGCTACAGTCACGAACACGCATATTTCAGCCTCTGTTGACTGCTCCACTGTAGCTTTGCACGGCTTTCTCACTTGTTTCACTGAAAACAGAACGACAGACATTTATCAACAGGTGTACAAGTTCTCCGTATGTTTCCTGGTACACCAGCATGGAGTCGGGATCAACCACCCACTCACTGTCACTCATTTTAAGGCTGCTGGAGGCCGCGCCCCGTTACCACTTTCTCAGAGTTTGAGCCACCCTAAGCTGCCTATTGTCGCTTCCCTTCGCCATTCCCCAGCTGCGTGCCGCCACCCAGCTGTGGTCAACTCTGAATATGTCCCTGGGATAAACTCGCCTCCAGTAAATCGATGCGTTTCCACAAAGTTTTCATGTCGCGTGAATTACTTTAAAACCATCATCCCACATTAATTATTCCAATACGTCCATACTATACGCTCTACAAGATGCATTGTGCCTTGTGAGTGGTTTTTGTTCAGCCCTACTGTTCGCTCAACGTGATCTTTAATGACTTCATGTAAGGGGCATAGTTCTTGCCATCTTACAATGGATGCGAAATGCTCTAAAACACTTGCGGATAAGGTTTTTGTCGATGCGGTGCTGATGTGGAACTAATTTACGTTACCTGCATAGACCTCTGCTTGTAGGACTACAGGCGTTCTGTACAAGATGATACGTCACTCAGCTCGAGATTCGGACGTCCTAAACCTCAGCAACTGGTCGAGCTCGGCAGTGCCCCGTCAGACACGAAGCGGCGTGCTCTACACGTGTTTGGCGCGCGGAGCTGCCGGCGGCAGCCAAGCGTGCGACACCTCCGCGGCTGCGCTGCGGCGCGCACTGCGTGTGTGTTCCGCTCTCAGGCGGGCGCAGTGTAAATATGAGCCGTCGCTAAGCGTCTGGCCGGCGTTATTAACGAGCCGTGCGGGCCGCGCCGTGCCGCGACACATGAGGCGGCCGGCGGGCGCAGATGGCGTATGGCAGCGGCCAGAGCGCCGCAGAGCCGCTCCGAGAAAAGCGGAGCACGGCAGAGCCAGCCAGCCGTCTTGTTAGCAAGTCCGCGCCGCGCCGTGATGTATGGACCTGACGCCAACCTGAGAAATGGATCCTCCCGCCGCGACGTGTCTAGGGTCGCTGGCTCTCCTGTCTGTCAACTCGTGGGCCCTCGACGTAAAATAAATTTCTGCCACGAGAGTTCTTCTGCCGCCTAATTTAAAATATTTCTTCTTTCGACCGCAATTACACCCTTCATTTGGAACATATAAGCTGCTGGACTTAGGTGGCGTACAACAGCACTCTTGCACTGCTGGTCATTAAAACTGCAACAAACGTCAAATTGGCATGTTCAAAAATGGTTCAAATGCCTTTTTAGCACTATGGGACTTAACTTCTGAGGTCATCAGTCCCCTAGAACTTAGAACTACCTAAACCTAACTAACCTAAGGACATCACACACATCCGTGCCCGAGGCAGGTTCGAACCTGCGACCGTAGCGGTCGCGCGGTTCCAGACTGAAGCGCCTAGAACCGCTCGGCCACCAGGCCGGCAAATTGGCATGTGGTGTGCTACTTGTTGGGATAAGAAAATGATCAAAACTTCAGCGCAATTTAAGATATTTACGCAGGGGTGACGCCATCTACGTTCTCTATGCAAGGAAACTGAGCTGCAGTGCGTCATCTTTCGATTTAGCTTGTGAGAGCGAGATACTTGCTCGATACGTGAATCTTCGGTATATGTGTGTGTCTGTGTGTGTGTGAAATCTTATGGTACTTAACTGCTAAGGTCATCAGTCCCTAAGCTTACACACTACTTAACCTAAATTATCCTAGGGACAAACACACACACACGTGCCCGAGGGAGGACTCGAACCTCCGCCGTTCGGTAGTTGTCTCCGGGGGACGGACGGAAGATGGGGAATGTAGAGGCGCGCATGCGTCCGTAGCTCCTAGTGATAGTGCTCTTGGAGTTGTAAGAAGTAGCAGTGCTTTGGTCTGCAAGCTGAGTGAGTTCAGTGTTCACAGCAAGAATTCTATAGCTTGAGCCTTGTCCCGCAGTTATGCAGGGTCAGCCATCGTTAATCGTATTTGGAATGTTAAACTTTAAGGGGTGGCCGGATGCCCTTCCTGCCGCAACCCCGTACCTCCTGGGACGGAATTAGTGTACCCCAACTGTCTGCGTCGAGTGTAATCCATGGAATAGTGCGAAAGTGTTCAGATGTCTGCCAGCCGTGTAACTGAGGCGGAGCATGGGGACCAGCCTGGTATTCACCTAGTGGGATGTGGAAAACCACCTAAAAATCAGATCCAGGTTGACCAGCACAGCGGCCCTCGTTGTTCATCCGCCAGGCGGATTCGATCTGGGGCCGGCGCGCCTACCCGAGTCCAGGAAGCAGCGCGTTTTTTTTTTTTTTTTTTTTTTAACTCTTTTTTGATCTCATTTTTGCTCTATTTTGATCGTTGTA
Source organism: Schistocerca serialis cubense (assembly GCF_023864345.2). Lineage (NCBI taxonomy): Eukaryota > Metazoa > Arthropoda > Insecta > Orthoptera > Acrididae > Schistocerca > Schistocerca serialis. The sequence continues at coordinate 382,739,908 of NC_064639.1, forward strand.
TATGTTCGGTGCGGACGTCTCATGACATCCGTTCAAAGTAGTTCGTTGATCCGTTCACTCAGTTTTTTTATTACAGAGGGTAGCTAACCCTCTGACCCAACACGCTGAGCTACCGTGGCAGGTCTCTTCCACGCAAGAATCCTCAGGTATATTTCCGATTTTCATCTAATGCAGGAGAGGGCAGTCGATAGAGACTCAGTCCGCCATCAACAAGTGTGAAATATCTCCGGGAAGGTTTGCCAGTCAGGGGCATAGCGGAGGGACTCACCTCTACAGCGGTGTACCTTGGAAGGAGCCATTGCGAGGGCAACACGACAGTTGGGCCGTATGTTTAAAGTTGCACTTGGTATCGCTATGGTTCCTACTATGATATTCGACCAACTTACTTCGAGCGTATTGCGTTAGTGTTCGAATGGTGAGCCTCCGCCTTACTACGTTCTTTCAGAAAGTTTTCGATTTGTTCTAGCCAACCTACCGGTCTGTATCATCCTGGTTTAGTATCTGATGTGTTGTGGTTTACGAAAAGCTCACAGAGGGTGCAGCACAATACAGGATGAGTTAAAACGGCTTTACAACTTTAGAATGACATAGAAATGTGTTCAGAAAACTTACAGATCAGTAAATGTGCAGTTTTGTAACAGACAAACTCAAGTTTGAATCACCAGGAGCGCAAGCGTACTGCACTGTTGAAATGGCTATTTTCACTGATGTGGAATGTGCTCGCTTGAAAACTTTTTTGAATGCTCATATCGATGAAGCTTACCGAGATGAGATTGTTTACTAGCACGAACACGGTGCACCACCGTATTTCATCACAGGTCGGTGAACTGTCCATGAAAGGCCAATCGCCTGGCCACCTTTCTAATGTGCGCACTTCGTTCTTGACCTTCCAGTCTTGTTGTTACCTCCTGGCTGTTGTACATATTGTATATTACCCATATTTCTCTGCATCTTACCCCTATTTTTCTTATAACTTAGAAAATCTTACACCATTTGATACTGTCAAATGATTTTTCCATTAGATAAACGCTGTGAATGTCTCTTGATTTTTCTTTGGTCTTGCTTCCATTATCGACCGCAATGTCAGCATTACCTATCTGAGCATTTATTCATGAACCCAAACTGATCGTCAGCTAGCAGATCCTTAATTTTCTTTTCCATTCTTCTGTATATTATTATTGTCAGCAACTTGGATACATGAGTTGTTAAGATGACTGTGCGATAGTTTTCGCACTTTTCGGATCTTGCAATATTCTGAATTGTATGGATGAGGTTTTTCCGACGTATATGCATATCGTCAGCCTCATACATTCTACACACTAACGGGTACAGGCGTTTCGCTACCACTTCGTGGCCGAGCGGTTCTAGACGCTACAGTCTGGAACCGCGCGACCGCTACGATCGCAGGTTCTAATCCTTCCTCGGGCATGCATGTGTGTGATGTCCTTAGGTTAGTTAGGTTTAAGTAGCTCTAAGTTCTAGAGGACTGATGACCACAGATGTTAAGTCTCGTAGTGCTCAGAGCCATTTTTGTGCTACCACTTCCCCAATGATTTTAGAAATTCTGATGGATGTTGTCTATCCCTTCTGCTTATTCGATCTTAAGTTTTCCAAAGCTCTTTTAAATTCTGATTCTAATATTGGACACCCTATCACTTCCACATCGACTCCTGTTCCCTTTTCTATCATGTCATCAGACAAGTCGTCCCCCTCATAGAGGCCTTCAGTGTACTCCTTCCACCCACACACACTCTTCATTTAACAGTTGATTTCCCATTGCGCTTTTAATGTTAGCATCCTTACTCTTAATTTCACCGAAGGTTGATTTGGTTTTTTGTATGGTGAATCATTCCTTCCAACAATAATTTCTCTTTCGATTTCTTAACATTTTTCATGTAGCCGTTTCACCTTAGTTTCCTTGCACTTTCTACAAATTTCAGTGCTAAATGACTTGTTGTATTTCATTATTGCTGAATTTCGTTTTTATAATTCCTTCTTTCATCGATCAGCTGATGTATTTCTTCTGTTACACATCGTTTCTTTGGAGTTACCTTCTCTGTATCTATATTTTTCTCTTAAACCTCTGTTATCGCCCATTTTAGAGATTTCCATTCGTTTTCAACTGAACTGCCTACTTCGTTATCCCTATCACAGTATATACAGCTTCAGAGAAATTCCGGTCTTTTCCAAGTGTACCTCCTTCTCTTGCGATTCTTGAACAGTGTTGCTTTTACTAATGAAATTTATTGCAGAACTCAATCTTTCTCCTCTTTCATTCCTAGTACCAAGTCTATATTCTCCTATAACCCTTTCTTCTACTCCTTCCCGTAGAATCGCAATTCAGTCTCGTTTTACGTACTGAATTACCTGTTCAGTATCTTCATATACTTACTCTATGTCGTCACTGAACTGTACACAGTAACTCACCCTCTGTCCTATCTTCCTATTCCTAACAAAACCTACTCCCTATTTTCTGCTGCTATTAATATTGCCCTCTACTCATCTGACCAGAAATCCTTGTCTTCTCGCCAATTCGCTTCACTGACCTACTATATGTGGATCGAGCGTTAGCATTTCCATTTTCAGATTTTCTAGCTTATCTACCACGTTCAAACATGTGACATTCCATGCTCTGACTCGTAGAACGTTATCCTTTCGTTAGTTGCTCAATCTTCTGCTCATGGTCACCTCCCCCTTGGCAATGTCCTCCCAGAGACCGGGATGTGGGACTGGTCCAGAATCTTCTTCCAAGGGCGAGATAATCATGACACCTTTTCGATTATGGAGCACTTGTACCGTGGATACACATTACGTGCCTTTAATGCAGTCGTTTCTATTGCCTTCTGAACCTTCCTTCCGTTGATCATTGCTGGTTCTTCCATCTATAGGGGCAGTTTCCCACACCAAGGGCAAGAGAGTGCCCAGAACCTCTGTCTGCTCCTCTGCTCTCTTTGAGACGGCCGTTGGATGAATGAGGGAGACTTATGCAGAAAGTCTTTGGCCGCTATCGCTGACGATGTTTATTAAAATTTTAAGCCCTGGTATGATTCTAGCCCAGGACTGTGAATATTTTGATTACTAATGAAAGACGCTACACCCCCCCCCCCCCCGGTTTTTTTAGATCTCATTTTGTTCTATGTTGTTCATTGAATTTGTTCGAGACGGATGTCCGATGACACCCGCTCAGGTTCTTTGTTGGATCGTTCACTCAGTTTTTTCTTACAGAGGAAATTTAACCCTATGTCCGAGCATTTTTTTTTTTTTTACGGCTCCACACCAGAGCCGACGGGCAGTACCCCTAGACCAAACAGTTTAGCCGACCTGAAAGACTGAATTTACCCAGACACTGCACAAGCTACGCCTGATTGTCTGCAACGAGTGTAGGAAGAAATTGATTACCAGTGGGATGTCTGCTCCATCACAAATGGCAGCCCTATTGAACCAAAATGATAGTTCTCACTTTTATGTAAAACTTGAGGTTGTTTGCTACTAACGGACACATCTACCGATTCTGTAAGTAATCTCAATAAATTTTTGTATTGTTCCGAAGTTGTAACGTGCTTTCCGACTCACCCTTTATAAGGCTCATGTAGAATATAGTATTATATCAAATAATATGTGTTCCATGGAGTTACACATAAGAAAGTGTGGTCATTTATCGAAAGTTACTGTTTAACTCTGATCCGAGTGCTGTCACTATTAGGCTACAGTAATGGAAATCGGTACTTGTTTCCTGTGCCATTGAAAAATTATTTCAAGTAAAGTTCTTTAATGTTGGTGGCTCATTCAGCTGCAGCTGCTGGGTAATAATTTAGAGATAGCTTTCATGTCTAAAGTACTTTGTCTGTTGAATTTAGGAAGGGTTATCTTATTGTATATGTGTGTTAACTGTATTTGTGCTTATACATGTTTGGTGGGTTACAGATAGCTTTTTCGTTGTATTGTAAACAGCTGGAAAGTAAAAATGGTTACATGGAGACCAGGGTGTACGTTGTAATAAATAAATGTAATTTGTTGTGACGACATTGCCACTGAGTCTTTATTTTGTACATGAGAGCTAGCATGGCTGCAGTTTCAGGAAATGACTATTGTAAACCTGTAATTATTTAAAAAAAATAACATACCATCACTTGCTGTAGAATTTATCTAAATAGTTTAAGTAGTAAATAGTGAGTTTAGCTTTGGTTGTAGCTGTTTTAATTAAATTCATTTTATCAAGATTATTACTTTCTATTGTCCATCGTGGACGTGTCGTATAAAGTAACAGCTCAACTATGATTCCACGCTCTGAGTTTTTACATATTTTAGATAAATTTGTTTCAAGTATTACGGTTTTTATTAAAGTACAACATCTTACAGCCCCACCAACTACCTCCCTACCACTTCAGAAACATCACGCAGTGGGTTTATCTTTCAGAAATTGCGTTTGAATGTTGGTTGTATGTAAGAAGATCGTACTACGTCTCCTGGAAGAAAGATGAATCTCACCAGCACGTATTGATGATGGGTGGCTGAGACACTGTTATGCCCCAGTTCGCCAGCGACTATGATTCGTGTACTGTGGCATAGGGTTTTAATTGTATTATCTGTTATACAGTCCCTGTATGGCGTGTTTGAGATGCTGTTACCAGTATTTTTAAAAAAATACTGCCAACAGCAACGCTTCCTTCTCTTGCATAAACAACAGTCAGCATCGCACCGCACCGAATTCTGAGTAATTTTGATAGACGTTTCATCTTACAAGAGGCATAAAATGATCTATTCTCAAACTCGCAGCACTAAAATGCGATTTCTGAAAGTGAAATATGCTGCACAGCATGTTTCAAATTCTTTACATTAAACGTCTATGAGTGATACAACATGTCCTGGAGAACAACTTCCGATAGACAAAAAAATTTTCATGGACACCTGTAACACTATAGACATAGTACCGACAGATTCCTGAAGGATTTCTAATCCAACTTTACGATTTAGAGTGGACATTGACCTTACGACTTGATCCATTCATAATGTGTTTTAGTAAATGACATTTTTAGGCACTTCGTAACACCTGCGTTCAAGAAATATAACTTAAGTGAAATAAGATTTTACAGATAATCGATGATTATCTTCAGTGTATACTTCATCCGAATTTGCAAATACACACTTATCCAGAAAACATAAATTACGAAGCAAGCAAACTATATATTACATGCATGGAACTTTCTGAGTGTTAACAACCCAGAAACAGTGATTATACTTCCAATAACAAACTAAAAGAACAAAATAACAACTTGTATAATTATGAAAAATATACATTTTGCAACTTTATATCACTTCCAAATATTTAGGAGACAGAGGCAATCCACTTCCCAATTTTCGTCAAAAATATCTCAAACAGAAAATATTCAAATTTTAAATATGGAAACTGCCTCGTAATTTTGGATTCAGAAACACATTTAGTCCATGGAACTATTCACACCAGAATCCCTTTCATAATTTGTTAATCTTGATGTTGAATGTGAAATGGACGAAACTGCAAAACACTGGTTTGATTAACAGACTGAAGAGTACTCCCAAGTGAAATTAAGCAGACCATTGTTAAAAAAAAACCACAGAAATTCATATCCTCATAAATGAGCATAAATAACGACAGTAAACTTTATTCACTAAATATAAATTTTGTATTCTATATTTTTTTACAACGTTATTAACTTGCCTCACAATTTTCATACAAAAAAGCTAGTACGTTAACTCTACACTAAACCTGGGGACTTTGCAAGGTCTTTGGATGATCAATGTCTTGTATGCTATGAAGTAGACGCATTTTAAGCCCACTTTGTTATCACATCATCATAATTGGATTTGAAAATGTATGTAAACTGTGAATACGAAAGGGTATTGAAGTCAGAGATTAAATCATGTGTTAAAATGACATCATGGCCAAGACTATTTATTTAAAGATAAACATAAAATAGAAACCCGATACCAGAACACGATCTTACAATCTTGCACATTAAAAGAAAATCTGGGATATTTGTCATCATGACTTCGATTTCATCAAGCTAAGTACAATTAAGTCAGCTTAACTCTAGTTTTGTCAAGTCCTAAAGTTTCACCACAACAGAGTGAAGTGAGCTTAGACATTGTCCTATGACCAGGATTCAAATGTGCAGATATCAAAAAGTCCTGTTTCTGTTGCAGAAAATCTATTTAAAGTTTCTGTCTGCATATAACACAAAGAAAAAAATGTTCAATATATATGCTTCCATGGACTGAAAAACAAGATGGATACCTGAGTCCCAAATCAACTGTTTTATAGTGACACTAGGTTAAGTATACTTGTGACTTGTGTATCACAGTTTTTCTGCATTGTATTGTGACAGTGGAGACTATTATCCTTGAAAATATACTGTCATATAGGTATTTTATAAGAAGTAACTAGTAATTTTTTTCCAAAATGTCAAATGTGTCAGTATCTATGGATGAAGTTGGTTCTCAGGACCAGAAATCATCGTAAAATAACGAAGTTAACGTGATTAGTAACGAGTTCGGGTGAACATGTGACTGCCGTTAGCAGCAATGTGGAAAATCTAGCTCCGTATTTGGAAAGTATAGAAAAGAAGGTGAACAATTTACAATCCAGATTCGCAGGTGGAATAACTGACTTAGATGGAAAGATGAAAGCTGAAAGAGGTCCTGCAGAAACAAAATGTAACGTTAAACTTGGAACTGTTAGTCAGAAAACTGTGGGATATATTAATATAATTTTAATAATAAAATTTTACAAGTACCTAAAGATTTTCAGATCACGTTCAGGCAATAGGGCAAGTAACAGACACAAATGTATCAAATTTGCATGAAATTGTCTTAATAAGTACAGCAATTACAAGAAGGGACCTGTTCCATAACATTCTTCAATACTAGGTATTCTAACTGGTTGATTAGGCCTGTGGAAAGCTTTCCTGGTGCTAAAGATTTTCAGTCTGTACATTTGATGCAGCATTGTAAAGACAACTTTATGTCTGGTATAAGTGATGTTCTCAAAATTATATTCGTGAAAAGATTCTTGGAAGGTGAGGATTTGTCTTGGGCAAACCAACTTAATTGCCATAGTTTAACTTTTGATGTGTTTGAAATAAGTTTTGTGAAAAGGTTTCCATCTGAAGCAGAGCATGCTAGAATTAAGAGCCACTTTCTGCATGGTCCTACGTTCAGGGAAAGAAAAGAGTAGTATGAAGGAATTCAGTAGGACCAAAATGAAAATGGTAGTGCATTTGAGTCGATCATTTTTTGAATTAACTGAGATAGATGCAATAAAGGAAAAGCTACCAAAAAGGATACTGTGGGATTTGGATTATGGACCTGATGATTCTATTGATAAATTCCTGATGTATGTGGACAAGTTGTACAGAGCATTCAAAATAACAGATGGTTATAAGAGGCCTGACTAGGTAAATGGAAACTGTAATATTGCTAATAATAATAATAAGAAGAAGAAGAACCACAATACTATCTATCACAAAAGAGATGCAGATAATAATAATTACAGGAACTGTTATTCAGAAAGAGGACATGGAAAAGGTAAGCAAAACTATCATGATGACAGAAATAGAAATAGGGTGTTTAATGGCACAGGTAGCAGTTATCTGAGTGTAATTAAATACAGCAATATATCGGACATCAGGAGGAAAAACATGAATTTTTAAACAGAGAACCCCTCAGTTGGTGGCCTGCAGTGTAAGAGCAAGTAGAAAGCTTTCACAGGGGACCAATGTTACTGATGTGCACTTAGTTCAGAATTGTGATAGCATTAAAAATGGAATAGTTAATAATATTTTTCAAATCAATAAAAGAAGTTTCTGCTGCTTAATTTTGGAGTGGTTACTGGTAAGAACATTTGGAAAGCCAAAGTAATGATGAAACGTTGTAGGTGACAAGTTTTGTTTAAAAAAAGCACATCTTTACGAGTTCTTTAATCAATATCTTGGGTGTGTCTTAGAAGGAAGTTATGGTGAGGACACTGAATCTGTAGATTTATTTGAGCACAGGGATAAGTGTATTAGAAAGTTAGGTAACTCATGTTATGCAAAGGGTAATATTTTAAGTGAAGATGCTACGAAGTCAAGAGCTGATGTTGAAGATGATGAATATTTTAAGTATTTGATACATTTAAGGAGAAAAGGTGTGTTAAGAGAGATGGAAGATGAACTTTCAGACACTGTTGAGTTATCTGATGGACATGAAGATGTGCCTAATTCTGCTCAAGATTCTAGTAGTAATGGGGATCAGTGCTACACTGTGTAGAAAGGGGAAGACTGCAACAGAATTTTACAAAATATGGGAACAACTCACAGCAGTAAATAAACAAAACAGTCTTGAGTGGCAGAGTATCTATGAGGGTGTATAATATAGATAATTTAAAGGAAAGTTTAAGCATGGAAACTCTGTTTGAAAATGATGGTGGTAAGTACACACAATTGTGAAGTAAGTATGAAACTACAGCAATTGATAAAGTGAGCAAGATTAATAATCATGATGATACTGAATGTGACTTGTTAGATGAATGTGTTGACCATAATACATCAAGTCCTTTCGTTAATATAGAACTTGGAGCATGGGAGGAAGGTGCCTAAGACACTCCAGAAGTCAAATTTTGAGTATATCAGAAACACTCAATGAAGAACATAGCAAAAACTCCAATTATCTTACATTTCCAGTGATTGTAGTAACGGATTGAGGAGCATCACGGCAGTAAAAACCCATATTCAAAAGGCTAGAATACATTTTTTAAATCTGCTATCATGTAAGAGTAAAAGGACAGCTTTTCAAAACGTATTTCCTCAGGGGGTAGTCATCCCATGGTTACTTTGTGTCTTGTAAAAATAAAGACCCTCAACTGTAATGTTTTCTTCCATATATAAATTCTTCAGCATTGTACTGAAATTTTTTCCCCAAAGTTTTTTCTGTGTCAGATACTTTTTATTGAAAATTTGTTTTGGAGCTTTGAGAGCACCTTTATATTTGAAGTCACAATGCTTTTAATTATTTAAAAACACTTTATAGCACTTTCAAATAACAAAGTTCACTTAAATCATGTTTCTTATTAAAAGGGATTGTGACAACCCAAAAGAATGTTTCAGAATTTAAGTTTTCCACTCAGCAAGTAATTTTAAATGTAGTTCTGTGGTTTTTCAGTCATTTTAAAAGAAGCTGATAATTTACTTACGTGGTTAGAGGAATGTGGATTTAGCAGCTGAAAAACACACCAACTGTTCTAAAAAAAGAAAACCACAATTACAGAAGAACCCAAAGAAAGAAGATACATCTGCAGATCCAGCAATGTCAACGAAGAATTAGATGCAAGTGGACGTCCAAGACTAACTACACTCAGGGCCTCATGGTCCTGAACCAACTTACACCATCAACCTACACCATAACCGAAATCAACTAATACCACGAACAGGAGGTACTTAATACTGTATCAACGCATCAAGAAAAATAGTAATATTTATTGTATATTAACACTTATATCTTACTTATGCGCCTAACCAAAACAGATTTTAAAACCATTTTCATCGAAGACTGAATGCAGCCTTAGTTTTACCAAATATGTGAAATTTTAAAGATACTACTGCACAAAATTGTTAGACTTCCATCCATAGTGGAATATGAATTGGGCTCTAAGGAGCTATTGTAACACTATAGACATGTGAAGGTTATCCACTGCAGATGTTTAGAAAAAACTGTGACTGTTTATTGAAAATAAATACAGAAAATTAGAACGAGTCCCATTTTTGAAATATGCATTTACTCACTAAACCACTTTTAGAAACTATTCTGCCTCATCTTCAAATAATGCACAGAAGGTCGCATGACTATTCCAAGAGTGTAATGCTGGTTGCTGGCTCTGTGAAAAGAAGATGGAACTTTAATGTGTCGCCATGAGTATTGTTTATCTGGCCATTTCGATCCAGAAATGAGTTCTGAGCTTACTGCAGACTGTATTTGTGGGTTTGTTGTTAATATCCCTGGGTCAACTTCTATGGCGATGGACAGTTGATAATGTATCACTCACTTTTCACAGGATATGTATGTACATACACTGTAGTCAAGAAATTTTGCACCCTCCAGCATGTGTTTTATAACTGTTGCTTGTCGCAAAGATCTTCATACAAAAATACAAGATAGTCCTTCTTTGCTCAAAGACATAATCTGGTTTTGTTTTCACATGATAAAGTCGATGTATGAGCAAACACATTATCAGAACTGGAGTATGTAAAGAAACGAAATAAGTAAATAAATGGCTAGAGGAACAAACTTTAAATGATCTGGTGTTTTATTTGCATTGTTACAAGAACATATAATACAGTCAGTTTTTTAGGCAAATACTTGAATAAAAACTGGCATTGACATGAATGCACAGAAGTAAAGTAATGTAAAGTTACAGTACTTCGAGAGAATGGGATCTGTTCGTATGACCATTGGAAAAGAAGATGAAGAAAACTTCAAATGAACGGCTGACTTATCCCTTTTCTGACATTAACATGATCTGGAATGTTAGTAAAGATAACTTCTGCTTATTGCAGCTAAAGATAATGCACATATAAGTACCGATTTACTTTACAAGTAGATGGATTACACACTTAGACTTGTAATACATGATTTATTTTGTGGTAGGATATTTAGCTTGGCGTCAATGGAGTTAGGTTGTAATGAGAGGGACAGAACGAGAGCGAGGTATCTTTGGGAGGGGCGTGGGGTTGGGGATTGGATGACTGTAAACCTGTCTTGATCTAGTAAGTCTTCGAAAAACAGAAGAAGAAATTTGTTTGTCAGTTCTGTCTGGACATTGAATAGGAAATCTGGTGTTTTAGTTGTGTTGATAAATATTTCAGTATCATCAAGAAGGTCAAGTACCATGCCTTTCAGCAAGATGAACTATATGAAGGTTCTGTTCTATGTTATTTTGGAAATGATTGTATTGGGTAAGATGTGTGGTAAAGCTGTATTTTTTAAGGTTCATGTGCTCTTCAAAACTTGTTGTGAAGCATGTGCCAGGAAGTAGTACACTTAATTCCGACTTGACAGTTGTTGCATTCTGGTTTCTTGGTGCTAAAATTTTAATGACCAGCAGTACATACTGTTCTAAACACTGTTAATCTTGTAAGCTTTCCATAAAAATTTATCTAGAAATCAAAATACTCTTTTATCAAAAACTTTCTCTCTGTGAAGTATTGAATTTGGAATAATGAAAAAAATCCAATTAATGGCCGAAAGTAGCTGACCATATACTCAATAAAAATTATTTAACTGAAACCAGATTCTGAAGTACATTATGAAAGTTCTGATTTTAAATGTACACAAAAATCAAATATTACTCTACACAGACAAAATTACTGCTTCAGATTACCTACACTGTTCACTGTAAATTAATCTACTTATTAGAACACTTGATAATTATGAGTATGAAGTGTTTCCTCACAAGAATGCAGGGTGAGATCTGCCCTAAAATGAAAACAACTTACCTCATTCTGAGCATGTTGTTTTGTGTCTTGTGTGCTGACTTTCTCCAAAGCAAATAGAAATCAGCAAACGCAGTAGCTAAAAACAAAAAAGAATCAAATTAAACGAACTATTCACAAATTTTTTTTTTTTTTTAATCAGGAAGAATCTGTGGCTATGTGTGGCGTAAGATGTAAAGCACACAATACAAAATACTCAGAACATGATCGAGAAAGATGGAAGACGGTTTTACTTTAAAGAAAGTCGCTTATGAAAAATTAAACTGAGATTACTGTCAAAAAGGACTGTACAACAGAAGAAGGAACTAACAATTACGAAACTCTCTCGAGATTACTGGCAAAAAGGACTGTACAACATAAGAAGGTACTAACAATTACGAAACTCTCTCGATGCAAAAGTTACAGACTTCCAACCATCTGCGTTATTTGTGATGTAATGAAAGCAAAGAGATTAAAGTAACACTAATCAAGAATGTTATTAGGTATCTGATGAACAAAAATTTCCTTCAATTAACATTTCTGACAGATAAATCTTTCATTCTTGTGTATGAATCGGTTGACTTGAAAACTTCCTGTAAAAAATCCTCTCCATGAATAGAAACAACAACATATGTTTACAAACAAGACTTCATCTCCACAACTAAATTTTTCTAGATAATTTCTCTCAAAAAATACAAATATCATATTTGTTTCTCTAAACTGCGAGCTACTACGCCTCAAATAAGAATGCGCTTATTCATCTTTGTCCCAGAAGGGTATAGGTGAATTATTTACAGAGACAGAAAACACGAAAATCTTACAATCTCTGTTTAGCCTCGCTTCCTTCTCTTGCCAATGCCACAAGTTAATGGCTAGATCTCGCCGACACCGGTGGCACAGTCCGCGACTGGCGCGGGTGTAGCAGCTCTTAACACCCCCGGCGTAAACACGACTCGTTAGCTGGCCGCAGCGCCGCCGCCCCATAAATCGAGCCCGGCGTCGCCGTACAAATGGCGTGTATCATTTGACGTGACACCCAGCGAATTGCTTCATCAGTTACGCGCCGGTTATACGCGCCCGGGGGCGGACGCCTCGCCGGCCGCGCGGATGCTTTCCTAATAAACGGCTTTCCACATTGATGGGAAAGGCGGGCAGAAGCGAGCGGCGCCACCCCGCGCCGACAGATGGCGTCTCGCTCGCTGCCCGCCCGCTCTCGCAATAAAAGCGGCGCGCGCCGACCAGCGACTCGCCGTAACAACGCCCATTGTCGCAGGCCACTCGCCTAACACTGGCTGGGCTGGCCTCGGCAGAGGGCGGTGTACCATTACCGTCCCCGACAACCCAGAGGCGCGCCTATCAATTCTAATATCGCTGACGCGCCCGCACTTGTCGCGTCCAGAATTTTTCTGCTGACTATTTCGTACATTTGGCCTCTGGGCCATTTACGAGAAGCGACGGTCGCCCGCGTTTCCCTCTATGTGTATGTGTGTGTGTTGGTGTGAAGCGTTTCCCTCCCGAGCCGGCAAAATTGAGTTGTTCCCTCTAGGCGGCGGGCCGCGCCGCTCTTCACACGGGTCGTGAGAGAGGGCTGTCGGGCAGTGCTGCTGCGCGCCATATGGCACTGCTGTTCAGCGCTGGTGTCTCGCCAAATGCGTGCAACCTTCAAAATCCAAATCTCGCCGCTCCGCACAAAAAGCAAGCCCCCAACATACAGAATGCACCTTGAGGAATAAAAAATAATTTATCACAGACTGATTCGAATAAAACATTACATACGTTTCCAATTTGAGACGTGCGCATACCCGTTTTCTGGCGCACACATTGGCTACCGGGGTTAACTGAAGAAGTGGTACAGCCCAACGGCTTTGACCAATGACGTCATAGTTTACTCACAGATGTTACTCTCTTCATTTTCGAGCCACAGATAATAAATTAGGCGTCATCATTGTAAATTGATGTAAATGAAACTGTTTTTAAAAGACAAGACTAGACATTGTGTACGACTTTTGTCGCATGTATTAATTTAAATCGGATTTAATTGCGATTCATTCTGTACTTATTCTCATTCATAGTGAGTTTGACATGTTTTGGAAGAATTGTTTTTCATTCTGGAAATTTTTACTTTTTTATTTTCGTTTGTAGGAATGGATTTATCTCTTCCAGTAAATGTGGAAGTCTTGAAGCAGGGTTCGTCAGTTGCAGTACTGAATACAAATTTTACAGTTATCGCTTTTTTTCTCCTTCGCTGGCACTAGTATTACTCCCATATTTTTCAGCCGATACTAGTACTATGTAAGGCGAAAAGACCGACATAAGAAAAATTTGTATCCCGTACTGAAGAGTAGGATCCTGGTATTAGCAAAGACTAAAAAAGCGACATACGTAACGTTGGCATGCTGTACCTCAGGTGAACTACGAAGGTCAATTGTTCTTCAGTTGACTTTTATAGGCCAACTGAAGTACGGGATAGTACCGAGGGCGAAACGTAATTTCGTATCCCATACTTCAGTTGGCCTATATAGGTTAACTGAAGTATGTGGTACAAATGTTATGTATGTCGCTTTTTCTCGCGTTCGCGTAGTTCAGCAGAGCTACAGGATTCCAATGTTACGTACTTCGTTATTTTCATCTTCGCTACAATTAGTATCCTGTTCTTCAGCTGACGTATATAGATAGGCCAACAAAAGTATGGGATACAAATTTTACGTATGTCGGTCTTTCCGCCTTCGCTAGTACTAGTATCAACTGAAGAACAGGATGCTATAGGATGCCTGTAGTAGCGGAGACGAAAAAAGCAAAATTTGTATCCCGTCCTTCATTTGATCTACATAGGTCAACTGAAGAATAGGATACCAGTAGTAGCGAGGCGAAAAACTCGACATACGTCACATTTTTATCCCATTCAGTAGTTAACCTATAGAGATTAATTTAAGTTCGTGATACAACTCCTGTATGTCAGCTCAAGTATTCCACGCTAAAGTTATTTCTCTCATTGTTTCCTTTTCCTTTCTTTTTTGCTCTAGTATCCAATTCTTCAGTTGAGCTATGTAGGTTAACTGAGGAATAGAATCCTAGGACTCAAAGAAGCGATGCGCTTAACATTACGTCGGCGCGGAGTGGCCGCGCGGTTAGAGGCGCTATGTCACGAGTCGCGTTGCCACTCCCGCGGGAGGTTCGAGTCCTTCCTCGGGCATGGCTGTGTGTGTTGTCCTTCTCGTAAGTTAGTTTAAGTAGTGTGTAAGACCGATGACCTCAGCAGTTTGGTTCCAATGGCTCTGAGCACTATGGGACTTAACATCTATGGTCATCAGTCCCCTAGAACTTAGAACTACTTAAACCTAACTAACCTAAGGACATCACACAACACCCAGTCATCACGAGGCAGAGAAAATCTTTGACCCCGCCGGGAATCGAACCCGGGAACCCGGGCGTGGGAAGCGAAAACGCTACCGCACGCAGTTTGGTCCCTTAGTAATTCACACACGCACGCACACACAAACACACAAATACTCACTTAACGCTATGTTCAAAATACGAATGTAAGTGCTCTATGTCTACCATCTGCTTTCTCTGTACTGCATTGCTTTGTTTATCAACATTCGGCCTTGCAGTTAAATCCGTGCAATACATCATTTCTGGTAACTTGTGACGGTACTGGCCAAAGCCGATGGGTTGTATGCCATTCTTCAGTAATCTCGACTATCCATAGCTGCGACCCTGCTCTGCATGTCTTAGGAACGGGAGGTGGGGGGCCGTACCGGTCGTGCTTCGACGTAAGGCTCTGTGTGGCTGGTTTGGGGACGCAGTTGAGTTGACTGACTGGAGGAATTCTGTGTTGTTACAGAGCCGCGTTGGCCGCGGGACTTCTTCCTGGCGGTGCACAGCCGAGTACGGAGAAAACAGCGGCCTGGCCTCGTTTTCGTTGCTATCAGTCAGTGATTGTTGTTGTTGTTGTTGTGGTCTTCAGTCCTGAGACTGGTTTGATGCAGCTCTCCATGCTACTCTATCCTGTGCAAGCTTTTTCATCTCCCAGTACCTACTGCAACCTACATCCTTCTGAATCTGCTTAGTGTATTCATCTCTTGGTCTCCCTCTACGATTTTTACCCTCCACGCTGCCCTCCAATACTAAATTGGTGATCCCTTGATGCCTCAGAACATGTCCTACCTTCAGTGATTAGATCAGCCTAATGTCGCAGGACATCCGCCTAACACTGGCTGGGCCGACCTCGGCGGCGGCCGGTGTACCATTACCGTCCCCGACAACCCAGAGGCACGCCTATCAATTCTAATATCGCTGACGCGCCTGCACTTGTCGCGTCCAGAATTTTTCAGTGACTATTTCGTACATTCAGCCGCTGGGCCATTTACGAGAAGCGCTAACCGCAGTATGGAATTATCGTATTATCTAAAAATGGTGCAGATGTTAATAGCAAGCGTTGGCTTTGGCATTATATGAAGGTTACTGGCTGTTCCTCAAAGTTTCTTGCTTTCCGGCTTCGTATTGTGCGTCTTGTACTATCTGACTGTGGCGTGTGGCCGCTTAAGTTGTAAAATATTTCTCTACTGTGCTTGTTGGAACCACGCACTGCGAGTCGTCGTGCGGCTGTGCAAGAAATTCATCAGGTTAAGCTAACCGAGTGATCAAATTCCACGATTTTTTATGCTTATTTGTGTGATGTGTCCACCGGTACCGACTTGTACTCAATTACGTTTAAATCTGCCCGCCCGGTTGGCCGTGCGGTCTAACGAACTGCTTTCCGGGCGGGAAGGAGCGCCGGTCCCCGGCGAATTCGAGGTCCGTGAGCCGGCCAGTCTGTGGATGGTTTTTAGGCGGTTTACCATGTGCCTCAGAGCAACCGGGCTGGTTCCCCCTATTCCGCCTCAGCTACACTATGTCGGCGATTGCTGCGCAAACAAGATCTCCACGTAGGGGTACATCACCATTACTCTACCATGCAAACATAGGGGTTACACTCGTCTGGTGTGAGACGTTCCCTGGGGGTTCCACCGGGGGCCGAACCGCACAATAACTCTGGGTTCGGTGTGGGGTGGCGGAAGGGTGAAGTGGACTGCGGTAGTCGTCGTGGGGTTGCGGACCACTGCGGTTGCGGCGGCGACGGAGCCTCTCCGTCGTTTCTAGGTCCCCGGTTAACATAACATAAGATGTTTAAATCTTCTTTAAAGTGCACAATTACCGCGATCTTTATACCTTACGGTAGGTCTGTTGTTTGGTGTGCAGCATGTGTCCTTTTTCTTGGTGTGTTGTTCTGCTGTTTAATGTCCGTCAGTAGTACGTTAGTGGGGAGCTGTGATTTCTTGTTTCAGGCTGGTATTTGCGGAATTTGCGCGTAGGACGTGTTGATGTTGTAATGTCTGCTGGTAGTGCCGTACTGCGCAGCTGTTGTATCCTATTCTAGAGGCTCCGCTCCCTTGGTACTAGAACTGGTTGCGTGTCAGACGTGTTGTAATGTCCAATACTGCTGTCGGTACTCGCGCGTTTCCGCGTACGATGTAGATTTTTCCTTTTCTGTTTGATGCTTCTACAGAGCAGCTCTTACGATCTGTGTCAGGTATGTCGATCACTGGTACGTGTTAATCAAAATTTCGCTCGTAAAATCTGCTTCATTTGCTTTTCTTATTTCTTACGGGCTATTATGTGACACACAAGCTTATATGGGTGGCAAGCGTATTAATGAAGCTTATTACGTTGCAGGTAATACATAGAAACATTATCATTAGTCGATTGTACATGGATTATATTGTATTCTTTCTATACGCAGTTAGTCCTATTCATGCTCACGAGACATTTTTATGTGGATGAAGGCACTGCATCGATAGTATATTTGTGCACTGATTTTTGCAGCTGAGTTAAGTAATACGTCTTATTACAATTTCGTGAGTGCTCGTTTTACCTTTTCCATCTTGATTATGTTGGTACTTGTGCTGTTAATTGTTCATGTTTATCACTTCTGTTTGCCGTTGGTGTAACCTTTTAACCGTTCTCATGTGTAACTTCGTATACTTGTTCGCCGTTAAAACTGTAGCAACAAAGTTTTACTTGTTGACTGACTAGAAGTTCTTGTAGGTGAAACCCATGTAATTCATCTATCAAATTATTACGAAATGTTTCGCTATATCATTTCTAATTCTGCTATCAGTTATTATTTGTTAGTTGTTTGTAATTATACAACATTGCTTTTCGGATTTCGTTATCCTTAATTGTGATAGCTTTGACTGATTTTTCTAATGGTGATTGAAGTGCAAATCATACAAATCTGTAATCTGACTGACTATTGTTAACATATCCACCCAAATATCTACATTAGAAGGTATTCTTTTTAATCTCGCCTCACACTTTGCACAATGTTTAAAGGGTTACGGACATAGAGCAGTCAGAATGTCACTCAAACAAACACTCAGAAAAGATTTTAACCATTTAACTGCTAGCGACGTATATACCGGTGTATAGTCGTCGTGCACCAGAGCTAACGACCGAGGACGGAAAAAAATATAAACACCACTTGAAACGCATGCCCGAATACAAATGCAGACGCTAAGCCTGCAGGTTCCACTATTATGCCTGGTCACGAACGGCACATGTAGTGTCCTCAGTGTGCTGCATCTGGCAGCTGTAGTCAGAACAGCGTTTTGTGTAGTTGTGAGTGTACTTCGTCGGAGCTAGGTGAAGTGGAACGTGGAAAAATTGTCGGTGCTCGTACGGTGTGTGCTTCCGTGACCAAGAAAGCCGAAGCATTTGGTGTTTCAGGAGCCACCGGTATCGAAAATTTACATCGCATGTAATGAAAGCGGAAAGAAATCACCCGATAAGTCACAACGGAGACGAAATTTTGTGTCGAGTGCTCGTGACAGATGGTCACGGAAGAGGAGTGTTCGAAAAATGAGAGACACTGCAGAACTGAATGTCATACTTGCGAACCATGTCAGCACCAAAACAAAACAAAGAGAGCTCCATAAGCTGTGAATTTCAGTGCGACCTGGAATTGGAAAACCATTCATTAGTGACGCAAATGCAACTAGCAGGAAAACGTGGTGGCGAAGCCATAAAACGTGGACTGTGGAGCAATTGAAGAACGTCATTTCGTCGTACGGGGCTTGTTTCACACAGTTTCCGACTTTTCTTCGAGTTTAAGTCGCAATAGTGAAACATCCACTTAGTTTGGTGATGATTTAGGTAGCTATTTCTTTGTATTCCATGGTCCCCATGGTTATTCTGCATGGTAGCATTATTGCCAAGAATTATGTGACTATTTTTCCCGATAGGGTCCGACCCATTGAACAGTGTTTGTTACCCAAGACGACAAGGCCCATATTCATACACCTCGCATCGTCCTGGACTGCTTGTGTGGACACGAGGATGAATTGTAGCATCTCCCTTGATTACCACGGTCACCAGATATCGGTATTATTGACCCTTTATGGTTTACTTTGGAGAGAAGGGAGAATGATCGCTATCCACCTCTATCATTGTTAGCTGAACTTGCCAATACTTCACATGAAGAATGGTACAAGATTCCCTTGGAAACGCTATAAGATGTGCGTTTCTCCATTCCGAGATGACTGGAAGCAGTTTTGAGCGGCCTTCGGATTTCCTGTATCCTATTACGCATGGAAATGCATTGCCTTCGTGGTGTTTCCATTATATATATATATATATATATATATATATATATATATATATATATATATATATATATGAGATAGGAAATGAATTTGCCAGAACTGCTAGCGTCAGGTTTCTACGTTTCGAGGTCTTCGAAGAAAAGGCACGCTATAAAACACATGCTATATGTGAACAGTTGGTACACAACTCCATCTCTCTTCCACTATTTGTATGAAACGACAAATGCAGTAAATACAGTTCGTCTGAACAGGAAAGAGCGCCAAAGCTCGAAGCCTAACTGCAAAGAAGAGAAATGGAGTTTAGGTCAACAGACACTATAATGGCTTTGAAGTGGCATGACAGAAGAGACGGTATGTCACGACATGCCATACAGTTGCAATGAAGTCATCTTTGAAAATGGGCCACCAAACTAGTACGAAAAATTCAATGCAAAATGTGTATTGGATAACAACAGGTCTGTGGGTGCAGTGGACAAATATGACATTCCACTTAGCTCAACCGAATGTGTGCGCCCGGTGGAATGGTAAAAGAAAGAAAAGAAAAAGTGTTCAGTTTCCAGCATGTACCTGATTCAATCCTGGCTTTCAGCAGAAACACATGGTGTTTCAAAATTAATATACGCGTTTTAAGGCTTTGTATCACACATTACATTCACCTTACAATTATAAATAGTACACGAAATGAAAGAGAAGCACAAACAGTTTTTCTTACAATTATTCAGTGTGAACACTGATCACACACCGAGTCGCCACGCGAGTTGTACCGAAACCTTGAAGTCAGGAGTAACTGTTGCAATAGCATTGTTTCTGAAGTGTGATATGCTGTGATATGCTGTTCGGCTTCTTCCCATCCAAGCACGGGCCATACATGTAGCACATCAAGATAAGAAACATCAGTTACAGAAGAATTCACCGAAAAAGAAAGGCCCATAAACTTTCCGCGGGGATATTTCTTGGGGCTAAGCGTGAAAGACACGCACTCTTTCAACACGTTCTTCAGTCATTCTTTGTCATTCCATATTCTTCCCGTGTCCGCAGCTCGTGGTCTCGCGGTAGCATTCTTTTTTGCCGATCACGGGGTCCCATTTCGATTCCCGGCGGGGTCACTGATTTTCAACTGCACGAGATGACTGGGTGTTGTTGAGTCGTCTTCATCCCCATTACGGTCGGAGGAAGGCAATGGCAAACCACCTCCACTAGGACCTTTCTCTAGTACGACGGTGTGGGTCTCCCGCATCGTTCCGCTACGCTCTGTCAGGGAGTATGGAACTTCGTCATCATCATTCTTCCCGTTGCGCACATCTATACATACAAGACTGTTTAAGGTTCTTTTGCATTTGGTGTATTATTTACAATTGTAAGATGAACGTAATAAATGCTACAACGCCTTAAAACCGGTATGTTCGTTTTGAAACAACCCGTACTTTTATGGTGTGTGCGCCGTGCTGCTATCAGAGCTATGTGTATACTCACAGACAAGTTGCATAAAAGCACTACAAGGACTCGTAAACATACAGTGTTAGATAAAACACTACTAACTAGATTTGCGATCATTGATGTCAGATGGAAATGAGTGCATATACATGAATGTAGCGGTAATATGACGGCATGCTGGCAAGTAATGTTTCTAAATTTTTATTGTGAACACCCTTAAAGAGTTTCAAATAAAGCAAACGTTTTCAGCATTCTACGTCTTTATTCCTCATGTGTACCTATTTATTTCTCAACATAATCACCCTGGCGACGTACACATTTCTCCCACTGGCCGGCCGGAGTGCCCGAGCGGTTCTAGACGCTACAGTCTGGAGTCGAGCGACCGCTACGGTCGCAGGTTCGAATCCTGCATCGGGCATGGATGTGTGTGATGTCCTTAGGTTAGTTAGGTTTAAGTAGTTCTTAGTTCTAGGGGACTTATGACCTCATCAGTTGAGTCCCATAGTGCTCAGAGCCATTTCAACCATTTTTTTTCTCCCACTGAGAGGACTGTTTGTTGATGTAGTCACTGCATAATGTTTGACTTCGACAGTATCCGAATCTCACCTCTGCTTTCACCGTTTCGTCACCATTAAAATGAAATCTTTGAAGGTGTTCTTTAAGTTTCGTAAACAGATGAAAATCGGATGAGGCCAAGTCTGGACTGTGTGGAGTATGATCGGCGGCAGTGAACCCTAGGCCTTGAATTGTTGCAGATGTCGCAGCGGTCGTGTGTGGTCTGGTATTGTCATGCTGAAGGAGAGGATGCTTCGTGAGTGCACGAACACTCGACTTTCAAAGTCGATTACAGCACGCTGTTTCTCACCCACTGGCATAGTACGTTCCACATCGTCATGATACACTCTAGAATTTAGAACCTTCTAGCGGCAGAAGGTTGCACATCTGTAAAAATGTATAACAAAGATCTCCAAAATCATTAAAGTTCGTTTCATTTAGAAAACATTACAAAATATTTAGAAAACTAATGTTTGTTTCGAAATGATAATGAAATCACTACCTTAAGCTGTGGACAGGCGTTGATATATATGACGCGGACAGTTGAAAATGTGTGTCCCGACCAGAACTCGAACCCGGGATCTCCTGCTTACATGGCAGACGCTCTATCCATCTTTTTTTTATCTCATTTTGTTGTATATTGTTCGTTGAATTTGTTCGGGCCGGATGTCCGATGACACCCATTTAGGTTCTTCGTTTATCCGTTTGTAATGTTATGTGAGCCTCACTGCCCCCCCCCTTTTTTTTAAGCTAATACTGACTATTATACAATGCTACTAAATGTCTACCTACAAAATACCTCCACGCACTTTCTACTGGATCTGGATAGGTTGATGGAAAAAACACAGAATCCTTTTACATGAGAGGGCACTAATGAAGCTTCTCAATGGAAATAAAAAAGGTACTCACTCTTGCGTATCTGCAACTGCTGAATAATTTTTCAAAGTACAAAATGTTCTTTTCACGGCAAAATTTATCATCCGTTCCGCTTTTTATTTACCAGCTCAGCAAATCAGTATTGTTTCCGGCATAATTTTGTCGTGCCGACGGCGGTGGCCACGCGGTTCTAGGCGCTGCAGTCCGGAACCGCGCGACTGCTACGGTCGCAGGTTCGAATCCTGCCTCGGGCATGGATGTGTGTGATGTCCTTAGGTTAGTTAGGTTTAAGTAGTTCTAAGTTCTAGGGGACTGATGACCATAGATGTTAAGTCCCATAGTGCTCACAGCCATTTGAACCATTTTTTTAATTTTGTCGTGGTACATGAAAATAAGTGACATCGATTAGCAACGTGAAATAGAAGCATTTTTTACAAGATCTTAAATATTTCAATTCTAACAAATACAGGATAATTACAAAGGCGTTTCGAACAACAGCATGAAATATTTTTAATTTCGCTCCATGTCACTATTTGGGCGCCAATATAAAATGACTTTTTTTATATGAATATTTATATATGTGTTTCGAGAGAGAGAGAGAGAGAGAGAGAGAGAGAGAGAGAGAGAGAGAGAGAGAGAGAGAGAAAGAGACTGATTTTTCATTGAGATTCTTACTTTAAGTCGTAACTTGTACCTGAATTTTGGTTGCTGCCTCCTTGAATGATCAGCTTCTGCACCAGTTAGTGACTTATTACAATTTGGAGGAGATTGTTGTTCTTTTAGGTTTAAAATACGACTCTGTTAGTTACTTGGCCGTATTGCGGATAGCTTTGAGCCTAAGTATTCGTAGCTTTTGATACCTAAGGGACCACTGTTGTAAGTAAATAACATCAAGCAGTAATTTGCTTTTCGTGAGAAAAGGAGATTTCTTAGCACACAAACTTCCTTCAAACTACACCTTCTGCTCCATCAAAATTGGTCAGTGGAGTTCATCACCATACTATTGTACAAGAACATAATCCAATTACTGTAATTAAGAAATTATGAGAGGTTGTTAATTATTGAATGAAAACTGTAGAGAACGCATTTCTTTTCCTGTATTGTACTGAACTTAGTAATTTTACAATTCTGTCGATCGATAGACGGCAACGACAATGAAGTTCACCTTGACTGTAGACTAAACTTAATTGGTAGGTTGTGCCACAAGACCGTCAACAAACATTCTCTCGTGGTGGGTGATCGGTAGACATAAGACCCTGCACACACTGAAGATCGTACGGTTACATTAGTTGCTCGTGAAGTATTCTCCACCCTGAACTTAGCTATGCAGCGCATACCAGGGCCACTTGTCTTGCGCTGATACCTGGCGCTCTTTCGACAGCCTGTAGAACGTGCTCTTCCTAGGCAGGTATACGAGCAACACGCCATCTTCCTCGATCTATAGTCTGTGGTGTTACGGATCCTGTCTCGGCATATCGACGATGCACGGAAAGAAAGTTTGGATGACTCGGCTGTATTTAGTCTGCAACAGCCGACTGATACAGCGGTGCAGCATTGTACCTATTACCATCTACGTGGTCGTACATAAAAGTCATGTCTGTCTACTGACGAAATGAATATCCGATTTTTGAATGGAGCACTGGCTGTAGTACATGTACACAATGGACTCGTTGAAGAGAGACAAAAGACGAATGTTAATAAGGTTTTAAAAATGCGCATGCACAGTCACAGCCACAAGAAACTTCTTTTTATGTAGGTTACCGATTTCGCTCTGTTTTAGATGGTAGACGGTGGCGGTAAACGGAGCATGCGCTACAACTCCATGAACTCTAACTGCAGTTAGCTAAGAATGGCTACCACAAATGTATCTAGAATGAATAAATATACCAAGGTGAGGTTTTTCCAAGTCACAGCGCAGAATATAGCGAATTTCCTGACATACCTGTCATTTTTATCACTTAAGTCGCTGAATTACGACACCGACTTTGTTTCGCTCTAACGGAAGTATATAGTTTTTTCTGTGACGTTTGAAAGAATCTTCTCAGAAACTTCAGTGACATAACACATATGCGCGGCTCTCTCCGTCAGAGGTTCGAATCCTGCCTCGGGGATGGGTGTGTGTGATGTCCTTAGGTTAGTTAGGTTTAAGTAGTTCTAAGTTCTAGGGGACTGATGACCTTAGAAGATAAGTCCCATAGTGCTCAGAGCCATTTCAACCATTTTTGTATCGAATGGGCACTAAAATTTCGTTTTTAAAACCATTTTGTTTGTAACGGGAAACAAACCGTTGCTTTCCACCGACACTGGGATTCGCATGAAGAACATGACGAGCAGTTTTTGTTTTCCCTGACACCAGCTACGTATTGCAGGAACGAAACCGCAAGCACATAGAGAACACACACGGCATATCTGTAAGTCCACGGTATTGGTGATAAGTTGAGAAAACCGTCCCGAAACACATGTACTACAAAACGTCACTATTCCCTGCGCATGTACCCCGACATCAATATGGGATATGATCACCAGGCACACGTACATAGGCCGCACAACGGGTTGGCATACTATGGATCAGGTGGTCGAGCAGCTGCTGAGGAATAGCCTCCCATTCTTGCACCAGTACCTGCAGGAGCTCCTGAAGTGTAGTAGGGGTTTGAAGACGTGCAACGATACGACCGAGAGCATCCAAGACGTGCTCGATAGGGTTTAGGTCCGGAGAACAGGCAGGCCACCCCATTCGCCTTATATCTTCTGTTTCAAGGTACTCCTCCACGATGACAGCTCGGTGGCGCCGTGCGGTATCATCCATCAGGAGGAAGGTGGGACCCACTGCACCCCTGAAAAGGCGGACATACTAGTGGAAAATGACGTCCCGATACACCTGACCTGTTACAGTTCCTTTGTCAAAGACATGGAGGAGTGTACGCGCACCAATCATAATCCCACCCCACACCATCAAACCACGACCTCCATACAGGTGCCTTTCAAGGACATTAAAGGGTTGGTATCTGGTTCCTGGTTCACGCCAGATTAAAACCCGGCGAGAATCACTGTTCAGACTATACCTGGACTCGTCCGTGAACATAGCCTGGGACCACTGTTCCAGTGACCATGTGCTGTGTTCTTGACACCAGGCTTTACGGGGTCTTTTGAGACCAGGGGTCAGTGGAATGCACCTTGCAGGTCTCCGCGCGAATAAACCATGTCTGTTCAGTCGTCTGTAGTCTGTGTGTCTGGAGACAACTGTTCCAGTGGCTGCGGTAAGGTCCCGAGCAAGACTACCTACTGTACTGGATTGGATTAGATGGTTTGGGGGAAGAGACCAAACAGCTAGGTCATCAGTCTCATCCGAGTACGGAAGGAAGTCGGCCGTGCCCTTTCAGCGGAACGATCCCGGCATTAGCCTGGAGCGATTTAGGGAAATCACGGAAAACCTAAATCAGGATGGCCGGACGCGAGATTGAACTGTCGTTCTCCCGAATGCGAGTCCAGTGTGCCAACCACTGCGCCACCTCGCTCGGTGCTACAGTACTCCGTGGCCTCTGTGGGCACTGATGGTGAGATATCGGTCTTCTTGGGGTGTTGTACACTGTGGACATCCCGTACTGTAGCGCCTGGACACGTTTCCAGTCTTCTGGAATCGTTTCCGTAATCTAGAGATCACACTTTGTGGCACACGGAGGGCCCGTGCTACGACCTGCTGTGTTTGACCAGCCTCCAGTCGCCCTAGTATTCTAACCCTCATAACGTCATCAATATGTGTTCTTCGAGCCATTTTAAACACACAGCGTATGTGGACTGCTCCCAGCGCCACCGTGAGACGACTGCAGGCCAAATGCACCGCATGGCCATACCCCGATGTGATTTAACCCCGCAAACTGCCCACCAAAGGGTTGTTTCACCATGTATCGTCATTATCCCTAATTTATGAACACACACACACATATATATCGTCATGCGGATGCGGTATAGAGGGGCATGGAGTCAGCACACCGTTCTCTCGGCCGTTGTCGACTTTGACCTTCGAAAGGCTACCTCCTCTATGCACCGTATATATACGACAAAAAATTACTGTAAATCCATTTGCCAGTCGCCATTCTTCTACAAACTGTCAGAACTCATTGTTCAACAGGTTTCGTCATTAGCGTGAGACACTAAACCGCCACCGTTTCTTTAAAGACGTTCGTGGTTTTCATATACGTCTTGTACAGCTACAGTAATGTAATGCAATGAAGTGAAGAAGATATGTAGTAATATTTAAGACTGTCTTTTGTAAGTAGGCTGTTTAGGTTTTTTTATTGGTAACGCCACCTCTGTATAAAAATCACTGGGTGTGCTGTGTGAAGTCTGTGGCTAGTTTGCATTGTTGTCTGCCATTGTTGTGTTGGGCAGCGGCAGCTGGATGTGAACAGTGTGTAGCGTTGCGCAGTTGGAGGTGAGCCGCCAGCAGCGGTGATGTGGGGAGAGAGATGGCGGAGTTTTGAAATTTGTCATGAACTGCTATATATATTACGACTTTTGATGATACTAAGGTAAATACATTGTTTGTTCTCTATTAATATCTTTCATTTGCTAACTATCCCTATCAGTAGTTAGTGCCTTCTGTAGTTTGAATCTTTTATTTAGCTGGCAGTAGTGGCGCTCGCTGTACTGCAGTAGTTCGAGTAATGAAGATTTTTGTGAGGTAAGTGATTTCTGAAAGGTATAGTTTAATGTTACTCAGGGCCATTCTTTTGCAGGGATTTTTGAAAGTCAGATTGCGTTGCGCTAAAAATATTGTATGTCAGTTTAAGCACAGTCTTGTATAATTGTTCAAAGGGGACGTTTCACTTTTTATCGTTGCTGTGAACACGGGTTCATAAAATTAGTCACAGGTTTTCAACTTGCGAAGCATAACTAACGAAGAGGACGCGTTATGGGAAGCAGATGTAGTGCGCACGCCGCAGCTGCCGGCCGTGCTCCCAAAAAACGACGAGCGGACTTATCGCGGGTACCACTCAGCGCCCGCCCGCCATGCTGCACGACGTGGCCGCCTATAAACCACTGCCGTACTTAAAAACGGGGCGAAGGAGTGGGACGTTCCTGCTGTCTGTACCAGATTTGATAACGGGCCCCCTACCGTATGTGCTATTCGACGCTCTTCGCGTTTGCCTTTATTTGAACCAGAAAGAAAAATGCTCCTATCACAGCACAAATGGCTCTGAGCACTATGGGACTTAACTGCTGTGGTCATCAGTTCCCTAGAACTTAGAACTACTTAAACCTAACTAACCTAAGGACATCACACACATCCATGCCCGAGGCAGGATTCAAACCTGCGACCGCAGTGGTCGCGCGGTTCCAGACTGTAGCGCCTAGAACCGCACGGCCACGCCGGCCGGCATCATAGCACAAAAACAGCGATTGTGTTCTAGGCGGTGTTACGGGTGTAAAAGGAGGGAACAAGGATTTCGACTTATCTGGCTGCTTAAAAAATTTTAAACCTAAACAACTTGAAGTATTCACGCTTTTGTACTTGTTAGCATTAGTACCCATGTTATACTCGTGTCATATAATGCACCGTTTTAAGTAAAGTAACATGATATATGATGTCGTCCCTCCTGGAATAAATCCAACGCCAGAAATTTTGTCATCTCCCCCACCCCCCCTCCCCACCACCACCACCCTCCTCCCCAGAAAAACGCTATTACGTGTATGCTCTTCAGCTGTATGATATTGTATATTGTTTACTATGGCTGTTGAATCTTCTGGATTTTGGACACAATACCAGGGAATTCGGCCTACAAATTTCAAGCAACATATGTGCCAACACCTTGAAGCTAAGAGGGCTCACAGCGCTCGGGAACTAGGGTTAACCCGTGAGAAAGAGCGAATACGTCAAGATGTTACGATTTAAATGTGTTTCAAGTTGCCAGATAAGTCGAAAAGCTATTTTCCTTCTTTTACATCCATAACTCTGCCCCACGACAAAGTCACCTTTCAGGTGTTACGATGGGAGCATTTGTGTAAGGTTTCCAAGTTTTACTCTGTCCTAAGTTTAGTATTAGACCACCACAGCCTGGCAGCAGATGTAGATTTTCGCTGACTCGGGCAACGACTGATGAGGTACATGTTTCTTTTTTCGAACCATGTTGCTTGAATCGTGGAATCGTATAAAGCTTTCACAAAACAATATGACGAAAATCAGTTACATATATTTGTCTAACGTCTCACAAAATTTGAACCGATTTCCACAAGCCCGAAACATATTAGTGGCGCGCGTAAATAAACTCAAAAATACTTGTTTTTGCACGTAAAATCCGAATGAAGCTAAACTTTTAAAAGCCAGTGCTTAATTTTATGGTAAGAATGCATTTTTATATGAATCAATTTAAACAGTTTTCGCACATTCAGGTCACGTAAGAATGATTTTTTTCTTGATACATTTAGCTCCATCGTATCTCGACAACTGATAAAGATTACTGGATGAAACAAATTTCGTCTTGAGTTTATCCGTTTATCCACCTTAGTGCAAAATTTGAACCGATTCGTACAAGTTTAAAGTATAGAAGTGGTGTGCTTCGTAAACCTCGCACAAAAATGTGTATTTTGCACCTAGCTGCATATAAAATCAGAACTGTGCACTTGTAAGTGGTGCCATTATCTCTTCATTGATTTCAGCCCAATTAACATATTTTACAAAAGTAATTAACCGATTCGCACGATCTGCTTGGACTCCATCTGCGGTTCGTCGTTCAAACTCTGCTAAATATACTGTAACGTAGCAATGTGCGAATGGCTATACAAATGGCTGCTGGTCCACAGTATAACAAAAACGTTTTACTACATGTTTCTAGCTCAAATAAGAACCGATCACCAAGATCCCGCCCCCCTCCTCCAAACCGGCATCCTGCCTGGGGCTTTTTGAAACATATTTGTTACTGGGTTTCCACTCGTTATGATCTCGATATATTCAGCTGACATATTCCAGTCTATTATTTTAAGACGCCTAGCTCGGAGAGTGTTGTTATGGTTCAAATGGCTCTGAGCACTATGGGACTCAACTGCTGAGGTCATTAGTCCCCTAGAACTTAGAACTAGTTAAACCTAACTAACCTAAGGACATCACAAACATCCATGCCCTAGGCAGGATTCGAACCTGCGACCGTAGCGGTCTTGCGGTTCCAGACTGCAGCGCCTTGAACCGCACGGCCACTTCGGCCGGCAGAGTGTTGTTATAAATTACACCTTTAATCGTCTTGTTGCAGCTCAGTGGTCTGATTATCTCTGTATGTATGCCAGTGGGTTGAAAATTCCATATGAGGAATATACTGGATGTGCATTTCTGTGCCCTTAGATCCAAGCCAGGAAATCCTTTGAACTGCATAAATGTGCTTTTACTTTTAACGCGGAGACACTGACACTTTTGGAAACATTCATTGTATCTTGAACTCCCTTCTGAAGGATTTAATTGTGTCTGAATACTAAAGCGTTCTTAAAGTACTGAACACAATAAAACAACAAACGCATATCTTGGATGCGATTTTTGGACTATGTTCACGATAAGTGGAGGGGGCAGAGAGTCCTTTTACTGTGGGTACGTCATACGCTATGATGAGGAGATCGACGTATTAGCGAAGCAAGGTACCTATTGATATAGATGCGAAATTGACGTACACATACCTGCGCGTGGTCAAGAGCCACGTAAGACGTCATTGGCAAGAGATGTGGAATGTGTTCCAACACGCAAAAGGTGGTTACTATGCGGTGTTGCAACCTAGAATTCCTACAAAATCGTGGTATACGAGGACACAGTCATATGGATCGATCAGCTGTTTTCACCATCACTGGGCTCCGCTTCAAAAAAAATGGTTCAAATGGCTCTGAGCACTATGGGACTCAACTGCTGAGGTCATTAGTCCCCTAGAACTTAGAACTAGTTAAACCTAACAAACCTAAGGACATCACAAACATCCATGCCCGAGGCAGGATTCGAACCTGCGACCGTAGCGGTCTTGCGGTTCCAGACTGCAGCGCCTTTAACCGCACGGCCACTTCGACCGGCGGCTCCGCTTCGACCACGCCTTTTCTTCTCAATCTGCATCGAATCAACATTTACTGTTCTTCTGCCCATGAAAGTGATTGTGAGCCACAATCTGATTTCAAGGTCATATTGTTTTGGTGTGCCAAATGTGGCTGCAAACATTTGGGTTTTTTTACGACATTGCTTACTATAGAATAACACCTATCTCATTCACCTTTTCCTCTTTTGTTTAGTAAAGAACTTCGCCTTTTAAAGTGAGTGTTCAGAGCATTGGGAAATACATTCAACTTCTAAAGGCACGAATGTTTCATTTTTATTGGGGAAATTTCGGAAACGACACGAATTTATGAATTAAAACCGTCAAATTTACATCTAAATCTGTTTGTTAACGATGTATAAAGGACAAAATTAAGACAGTTTGAGCTCGTATTAATATCGATACATGTATTCCGTTCATGTAGTTCAGCAGTTCAGTCTACTCTAGAGGCCCAAATAAATAAAAAAAATGAAAGAAAAGGTGTAGGGAATCCATACACAGAGCCGGAGGCGGAAGTACGTAAACTACAGATTTTCGTACATATAAAGTTCCTGCAATAATGCCTGATCCTGCACCGCCTTTTTCTTTTCTTCCACATTTTGATACCGTGCTAAGTGTCCTTAAGACATGCAGTCATATTCAATATTTCGTTATAAAATCACCACGCTGCTAAAAGTTTCTGATTTATTATTCTGCTTCAAGTTTCGAGCTAGTGGTCATCATCTAGCAGCGGTCGTCATCTAGCAGAACCTGGATACGGAACGTAAACAAGAGCTTAAGAATAATGCGAAAATACATAAGACAATTACCATTACCATTACGAACCATTGAAACCATTAAGCACTTACTTTTAAGTTATTCATGGTAAATACTACAAGCTTACAGTTTTCAATAGTGATCCACGATACTTATCGCCGAGTTAATATGTGTACCGATAAGAATCATAAACAAATGAATATATGTTACATACGTATCTAAACAACTACATTTACACTGTCGTAAAATAAGTTGCATATGGTGTGACATCGTCAAGTTTGGAACTAAATAAGAGACCTACGTTCATTCTGTTTACAGTTCAGAGAGGGTATCTCGAACTTCCAATGTATGTGGTAAGTAGATATACAGTCTATACCATTCAGTACATTTACTCCATGTTATATTACAGTTTTCATGTACTTTCTCACAGTACAGAAAAAAATTATTATGATATTATCATACGAGGACCTAAACTGAAAGTGGTGTAAGTTGATTGCTTGGTGTTTGCGAATGATCTAACCATTTTTGCCAATAATATTAACTCATGTATTATAGAAATTGATCAGCTCACGGTAAACTGAGAAAGTAGTGTTACAGACGTCCTTTGAAGAAACAAAATATATGACAATTATTATCGGGGGACCAGAGTGGATGATTTTAAACTAAGGAATACATTTCATTTTGTATTACCATTTATTATTGCAGCTATGGCTGCAATTCATTTATTCTTCCTTCATCAAACAGGAAACTTCATCAGGCCAAAAGCAAAACGATTGGGATGGTTTTAAGAATGTGACAAAGATATGAAATAAATCTGTAGCCCGGACAAGAAAATCATGGATACAAATGAATTTAGAAAAATGGTGAAAGAATTCTGGGCATTTAAGCTGGGAAAAGAGCTCAAAAGACGAAGGCTCCCTCTGTAAGAAGACCAGAATGAGTCACTGAGTGACAGGTTCAAGAGATGCTGATAGCACATCAACACCGGCAGCAAACAAGAATTAACATTGGAAAATGATAATGGTCGTTAACTTGTAGTCCACAATGGTTTAATTCGAATGTTAAGAAAATATCTTATAAAACTGTATGTCAAAAAATGTAAAAAAAAGAAAATTAGTTGTGAAAACTGTTAATGCGTCTAATAAAGAAACTGTGGAATGATTATATTGCATATCAGACTCTAGTGACTTGTGTTACAAATATTTGAATGAATTACATTCAAAGATGTAGTATCTACCTCATGGTCAATGCTTCAGTACATATGTGCTAATGAAACAGCTATGTGTTGCGAAATGCAGTAATTATACCAGGAATAAACCATTGATTGATAGTATATCCATGCGTAATTTCAAATTATCTCAAAGAGAATAGGCAACACGATCCCGTTTACTAGCACGACGTGTGTAGGGAATGGTAAGAGAAAACTAATTAATGTTAACAAAAACTCGATGTTGTTTCACTAGGTTGTCTATTGAATTTTAATAACTTGATGGTGCGAATATCGTACGAGGCTGAAAAATTCTGTACAAATTAATGTGTTGTGCACCTGAACTTATTAACTAATTCGTGTAGATTTTCGGTAAAATGCACTACGGGACTTAACTTCTGAGGTCATCAGTCCCCTAGAACTTAGAACTACTTAACACACATCCATGCCCGATGCTCCAGTCTGTAGCGCCTAGAACCACTCGGCCACTCCGGCCGGCTGTGTAGAATGACCTGGGACTTGAGTGTAGAGCAAAAACATGTTCTTGAACTCTTTTATGCAACGCTACATTCTGATAATGAACACCTAGCATCATCTTGACCATTGATGGTTGAATCCGTGCCTTTTTCCAAGTGTTAACGTGTTTCCATCACTTTCTTCGTTGTGGGAGACCCAGCACTCCTTCATCGTGACTGGGTGGCTAAACAGTGAAGTGGTCTTGACTGGCCTGACACACCTGCCTCAGGTACGTTGCCCGTTTGAATGGGTGTAAGCTGTCACGGATTCCAGTGGACGTTTACTTCTGTCTTGTTCAGAACGTAGCGCAAGATGCTGAAAACTTATCCATGAGTGATTTTTACTAGACTGTCATTCGCCGGTTTTTGAACATCAGTTAATCCACGTGTCTTGTGATTCCAGATGCTTCAGAGAGAAATTGACTTCCATTCCTCTCTACGTCACTTAAACCTTCACCACAATGGAAAGTTGTGTGCTGGCATACCAATGTATCACATTAAAATATACTATTATGAGAGTCGGGACCGCCGCAACCTTTAATAAAAATTCTACTAAAGGAACGCGACAAACATTTTTCATTGTTAAATGATTCTATTCGTTAACAGTGTAAATGCCTAGAGCGAGACTATTCTCCCGTCATTTCGCTAAGCATAACAGAATTAATATTAATTTATGTATGAGTTAGGGAACTAATCAATTTACATATGAGTTTGTACTGAAATGCAGCAACATGAATCAAAATCAGCTCTCAGCGTCGATGTAATCGATGTTATCGTCGAAAGAAATCGTGGTATTTACGCATACCGATCTCAGATTGATGCTCTCACCTAGTCGAAAAAACATGAAAACTAATAATAAAATAAGGGGCGACCAATAAGTTTTCATTCCAAGACCGTACAGTCCTGAATCGGTTTACCAATCAGCCAAACTCACTGTGAGCATCAAGCCAGTCATCCCACCGACACACCAGATTGAAAATTCGCGTTTGTTAAAACACCGTGTTCTGCTGCGTGAAGAAGACCGTAGCTGCTACTGAACGTCCTCGTCCTGTCGGAATCGTCAACCATCCAAGGGACTGAACACATGATAATTGCTTGGGGAGAGATAAGTACTATACACAGTGTGTCCAATTCCGTTAGGACTGTTGCTATGAAAAATAAAAGTCATGACTCACGTTCACAAAATCGGGTATTTATTCAAAATAGACACCCCCATAATCACAACACAGCTGAAATCATTTTCAATGTCCTTTAAAACAATCATCGTAGTGCTGTTTTTGGAGTTGCATTAAGTAATGCAGAACAATTTTCTTGACTGTCTTTAACTGCGTCGTAACAGTGTCCTCTCATTGCTGACTTCAGCTTGGTAAAGAACCATAAGTCGACTGGGGCCAAATTCGACGAACACGGTGGATGGTCCAGGACTTTGATCCATTTGCTGGCCAAAAACTCGTGCACAGTCTTCGCTTTGTGGGCTGGAACGTCGTCATGCTGGAGCAACCAAGAACCAGTCCTCTCGGTATTCGGGTCGAATTCGACGAATTCTCGCCCACAAACGCTGGAGGTCTCAAAAAACTTGATGTTGCCTCACTGCTCCACTGTCATTTTCCGTCGTGTGTCAGTAATGTTAACGTACTGCTACCTTCATCAATGCCGCAACTCGCCACGAGATAGCATTCCAGTTTGCAATTTCACACAATCAGTCCTAACGTATTTGGAACACACTGTGCGGGTGCTCGAGCGTCTCCTAGGTGATTTGACGTAACTTCTGCGATACGAAATTTGCTATATGGAGTCGAGCGTTATCATGAATCAGCAGCACCCTTCATAGTTTCCACAACGGTGGTTTGGTGGTTTTACACGGACATGCTGCCCCATACACATTCTTTATCCTCAAAAGGATGTTTACCGATGTTTGTCCTTCGGCAGCCAAGAAGGACTTTGGTACTGTTCCGACGCGTCTGGTAATAACGCCACCATAGTTTACGTCTCCGTATTTACGGCATGCATGTCGGAAAGATACAAACGGCACAGTAAACCGTTTCCTTCATGTCCGTGGATACATACCCACATTGGAATCGCACAACGTTGCATATACGCTGCAGCAATGTCCCCCAAACTGAAACATTTTGATTACCCTTATAATGAAGTAGGATATTAGAACAACAAAACATAATACGTTCTATCATCATGTATTACTTTCTGATCATGTGGGTGCATTATCGGTTATTCGCGAAAGTGAAGCAGTAAATGATGATGAGATCAATACACCACTCTGTCCACTGAGCGGATAAAATCTCCAAGCCGGCCAGGAACGGATCCCGGGCCCGTTACATAAACATTATCACACAGTACCGTATCATATCATTTTCTGTGAGATATTCGACAAGGATACAGTCCACAATTTACGACGCACTAGATCATTTTTCCAGCCTCCAAGTTGACTCACTTCAGTAAAATAGCACCAAGCTCCTTTCTTCCATGCCTGTCAGAACAATTCGCAGTCCTAAATTGGCCTCGATTATAAATTGACGCACAACAGGAATAAAGTTTCCGAAATTCACGCTCCCCGTTTTACTGTAGCGTTACACTCTCGCACGGCCATTTACATTCTCTTGTTTTTAACAAAGTAGTTGTTCTGCTTTAATAAAAGTTTCACTGATATGATTAATATCCCTAATGGAGCCAGAGAATTACATTAAATACAGAGTAAAGTTTTTGTATAGCATAACGCAGCCACCGCCAGCTTGTCTCCATTCCTTAGTAGAGGTGTGAAGCAGCTGTTTTTCTGGAAGATGACGTATTCGCTCATTCTCATCATCAGGATGAAGAAGGCATCGGGATTCATCAGACCATGCAACGCTCTGCCACTGCGCCAACGTCCAGTGTCGATGGTCACGTGACCATTTCAATCGTAGCTGCCGATGTCGAGACGTTAACGTTGTCACACGCGTGGCTCGTCGGCTGCGGAGGCCTATTGTTAGGAATTTTGATGCGATGTGTGTCCAGACACGCTTGTACTCTGCCCAGCATTAAAGTCTGCTGTTAGTTCCGCCACAATTCGTCGCCTGTCCTGTTTTACCAGCCTGCCGAGCTTACAAAGTCCGACATCTGTAATGAGGTGTGGCCGCCCAACCCCACGACGACTGGACGTGTCTTCATTTTGGTTTCGTCAAGTGTTGAAGATACCACATCACTCCTCGAAATCCAGACAAGTCAGCTTCTGGGCCATCACAACCTGCCCTCGGTTAAACTCAGATGGATAGCGCGCCTTCCCCATTCTTCACACGGATAGCATGTTCAGTGATACTATATGGGCCGTGAGTACGTCTGACTGGCAGATATTCCTTGCCAGGTGACTCTGCTGTCGCCTTGGAGGGTTTATATATAGTAGGTCGGTGGTCATAACGTTCGGGCTGATCAGTGTATGTTATCGACCCTTCAAGAACAATATGTAATACCGTAACATTTGCACTCGTTAGCTCATTATACTATTGAAACATTATGCGAACTAAGCAGATTGATTCTTTTTAACGCTTTTTCTATACTTTGCACAGATAACGAACAATAAGTAAGTTACTTCTCGTTCGCAAAGGAAAATATGTGATAACATGGACATATCTGACGACGTCAGTGTGGTCGACAGTGAGCAGGTAAAAAAGCTTGTCGTTCAGAAGTCAGCACAGATATTTCGAGGCATTTGCCATTAGTATATTTGTAATCAACACAACCAGTAAATAGATTAGGTCGATTCATTTACTAAGACAGTCTCGCCCGTTGAACTCACTCCTTTCCTGCAGCTTCATTAATTAGCTGTTATTTCAGTTTATGAAAGCTTGTTCCATTCCGATAAGAAGATTACATACCTTCCGTCATTGTGCGAATTTGTAATTTAACTGACATTTCTTTTCATATCATTGTTTTGGAGCACATTTCATGAAGCACTACGCCATAGCAGTCAATGGAATTTTCAATCTCGCCATTTTAGTGACCATATCGTGTCATAATAACTGAGACTATGCTCACACAGCTGTAGGATGTACACGTTTAACAGCAAGTACATGCTGTGTAGCCAGTAAGAATCTCATGTTTTCTTTTGTCTTCGCAAAGGCCTTTCAGGGTTTAAGCAGTGCTGTATAAAATAAAAACTCGAGATTAGTAAGACAAACCACCGTGTTTTCTTACAGCCGTCAGCATGAATTTAGTGAGGATGTACACAGAAGCGGCAAAGAAACTGGCATAGGCATGCGTATTCAAATACAGAGATATGTAAACAGGCAGACAAGGCGCTGCATTCGACAACGCGTATATAAGACAAAAAGTGTCTGGCGCAGTTGTTAGATCGGTTACTGCTGCTACAATGGCAGGTTTCGAGATTTAAGTGAGTCTGAACGTTGTATGATAATTCGCGCACGAGCGGTGGGAAACAGCACGTCCGAGGTAGCGACACAGTGGGGATTTTCCCGTACGAACATTTCACGAGTGTACCGTGAATATCAGGAATCCGGTAAAACATCAAATTTCTGACATCGGTGCGGCCGAAAAAAGATCCTGCAAGACCGTGACCAACGATAACTGAAGAGAATCGTTCAACGTGACAGAAGTGCAACCCTTACGCAAATTGCTGCAGTGTGCGAACCATTCAACGAAACATCATCGATATTAGCTTTCGAACCCGAAGGTCCACTCGAGTGCCCTTGATCACTGCACGACACAAAGCTTTACGCCTATCCTGGTCCTGTCAACACCGACATTGAACTGTTGATGACTGGAAACATTTTGGAAGTCGGGCGAGTCTCGTTCCAAATTGTGCCGAGCGGATGGACGTGTACGGCTACGGAGACAACCTCATGTATCCGTGGACCCTGCATGTCAGCATGGGACTGTTCAAGCTGGTGGAGGCTCTGTAATGGTGTGGAGCGTGTGTAGTTTGAGAGATATGAGACCCCTCCTGATACCTCTAGATACGACTATGACAGGTGAAATGTACGTAATCATACTGTCTAATCACCTGAATCGGTTCATGTCCATTATGCATTCCGACCGTCTTGGGCAATTCCAGCAGTAGAAAGTGACACCCCACACCATTACAGGGCCTCTACTAGCTTGAACAGTCCCCTGCTGACATGCAGGGTCCATGGATTCATGAGGGTGTCTCCACAGCCGTACACGTCCTTTCACTCTAATAGAAATTAGCGATTTTATGAGCAACTTGGCCGGCCGAAGTGGCCGTGCGGTTCTAGGCGCTGTAGTCTGGAACCGCGAGACTGCTACGGTCGCAGGTTCGAATCCTGCCTCGGGCATGGATGTGTGTGATGTCCTTAGGTTAGTTAGGTTTAACTAGTTCTACGTTCTAGGGGACTAATGACCTCAGAAGTTGAGTCCCATAGTGCTCAGAGCCATTTGAACCATTTTGAGCAACTTGATGGTGTAGCAATGGGTAACCCATTAGATCCTGCGATTGCTAACAATCGGCTCTGGACAAAGCAAATAAGAAACTATCTCGTTGGTATCGGTTTGTAGATGAGACATTTGTGGTTTGGTCCTATGGCAGAAACGCTTTGGACGAATTCTTTGATCATCTAAATAAAATTAACCCAATAATCCGGTTCACTGTGCAAATGGAATATGATAACAGAACATCTTTCTTGGATGTTTTAGTTATGAGACGGTCCGATGAAAGTTTGGAATATAAATTTTTTTCGGAAAGTAACATACGGAAAGATATCTGCATAAAAGTTCCAGTCACCATCCACAGCAAAAGAGAGGTGTCATTAAAAGTCTTATCGATAGAGCAGAATAGATGGGAACACCTGGACGCTGAAATAAAACATCTGAAGTAGGCCTTCGAGAAAAATGCTACTCAGGAAAAGAGATAAAGAGAATTTTGCGGCCAAGGAGCAGAAGACCGAAGGACAAGGACGAACCAGAACGACGGAAAAATGCATTTTCTCTCCCTTTTATTAAAAAAATAATGGATCAGATCGGCAAGATATTACACAAACATGACATCAGATCGGTCTTTAGACCAACAAAGAAAATAAGTCAAATATTCCGACCTGTGAAGGATTAAAGCCCTCCTCTGTCGACATGTGGTGTATTCAAAATTCCGTGACCATGTGGTAAAGTTTATATTGGAACTACCAAGAGGAGCGTAAATACACGGCTAAAAGAGCACAAAAGTCTTTACCGACTAGGAAAAATAGAGAAATCAGCTGTAGCAGAGCAAGCTCTTCTGTCAGGGCGCCACTAAGTGAAATTTTCTGAAACAGAAATCTTATCTACAACCTCAAATTATTATCCATGATTATGTAGAGAAGCCCTCACGCTTAGGCATGGAGTATAAAAGAGAAACTATAGCTAGAAACAAGTGTAAGTCGACTAGGACCAGAGCTTGGCGTCGTGCGGTTGCCTGGTGGCAACAGATGGGACTGTACCAATTACGGACCTAGAAACAAGCAAACTGCCGTCCCTTCATTCGTGTCACACAATTCAGCAGAGATACTTCCATATCACAGACTAAATGACAATGCATGTGTGCAAAGTGCCATAGACTGTTACGTAGTGTGATGCCATGACTAAAAACAAGATATAATTTTTTCCCTTTCTATCACTACCTTGTACTTTTTCGACATAATTCTGATGACGTAGAATTTTTAATTTGGTTACGTAGTGTAGAACATGAAGTGTGACTATGTTTACTTTTCTGTTTTCCTTACGAATTTCTTACGTAAAGAATTTGATGTTTTTCTGATGATCTTTCAAATAGTTTTATTAAATGTATTGTGTGAAACGGAATGCAATAGGCAAAAGTATTGTTAAGAACTGTGGAGCGAGAGTGGTATCGATAGCTGTCGGGTCGAACAGTGTGTGGCAGACAGTCGCGCAT